>NC_081349.1:866082-891780 GCF_029784015.1 Lycium ferocissimum | reverse complement strand
TAGGGACGATACTACATTGCCATTTTTTGAGTGCATTGGATACGGGAGACCCCACCCCCCCTCACATCTAACAGGAGTGACGTTTGTCGATAGATTTAGGCGAGTTTCTTCCCATGCTGCCGTTCAAGATCTTCTTCTTATGATGTCTTTTCTTATTTTGGACATTATGGATATTTATCAGTCAGATTTCATTCCTTAGACATGTTTTAGATTACTTGTCGATGACTTTCTAATTTTGGGATTTTGTAATAGTTAGAACTTCCGCACTTATTTCGGATTTTATGGCATGACTTATTTTTGTTCATTTGATGTTTGAATGAGTAATAACTGATTAGCTTGGTTAATATAAAACCGAATTTGAATGGATAGATGTCTTGTGTGTTGGTTCGCCCACTAGGATTTAGTTGGGTGCCAGTCATGGCGGGTTGGCTCGTTACAACGATAATTCTTAATTCACTACAAGAGACCCTCAATGGTTCCCTTTATCCTAACCTCCAGTACTTGAAACATATCACATCTTAATTATTCCTTTCAGCCTAACAAGATTTCGGCAGAGTTTTCCTAGTAACAAGGACTGCTTTTGTTTCTATACCCGTCTCAATTTATCAACAACCAAACCCTACAATGACCATATATACCAAACACCTACAATACAATTTCAGCAACTCTGTACCATCCATCAAATTACACATCACAACAATGTGCACTCCATAACACCATTGTTCACTTGGTTAACATCTGCAACACGAGTTAAAGTCATCTCCATAAAGCACGAGTAACGAACACGTCAGAATGATCCTAAAGGAAGTTCAAGCTCTATAGCACAATCTAGAATCAAGAAGAATGAGAAATACCTAAAATGTCCTGGTAGTCATACATCCATATAAGTGGCAGCACCGCATAGAATAGGATTCCACTAGACACAGCTCCACAAACAATCTTAGGATACTTTTAAACCTAGGCTCTAATACCAAACTTGTCACACCCCAAAACCCACCCTGGATGTGACCGGCATCCGATGCAATGAACAACACCGGAAGCACCTTATAAAATCAATAAACGTCAAGCCCATTTTAATAATCTTCTATTAATAGTTTAAGAGATATTATAAATACCTAATTAAAGATCATGGTAATAACTTATGAAATAAAATGAGCGAAATTCTAACATAAATAAATTAGTCGTAACATGGCAAATGCCTCAATAAGTCATACGCGACTTCGACAATCTACCCACAATTCTGACAAGTAGCTATGGAGCTTCTAAGAGACATAATAATAGTCTAACTTCGGGACGCAGCCTGGAAACTAAAACAATAACTTTAAATAAAGGGGTGTCCCATGAACAAACATGTGGGCTCACCAATAAGTCTGGAAAGAAGCAAGTTCTCCTACTCCGTACGCATGTCACGAACCTGCTCTTCTTCGTTACCTAACATACCATCAAAGACAACAATAGTATGCCTGAGTACAGGGTACTCAGTGAGCGTCTCGGGGACAATAAGTAATATAGAAAAATAATACAATAATGATTAGTGAAAACAGTTCCAATAGAATAATCTGAAATCAAAGAAAAGATTAATCGTACAACTCAAAATCATCAATAGAAAACAATCAAGACAAGTATATATTATTACACCTCGGAAAATTTCCCCGTTAGCATATCATGAATAGATTCACGAAGGAAATGATGTATACGAGGTTTGGACAAGTAAGAAATAGTAATTGATAGTCCTAATAAAGATTTCCAAGGACAATCGGATTGAAGAGAGAAAGTTGTTAAGGAAAGCGAGTTATAAGTTAGTGTGTCGGGCAAAATTTTGGGTATTGAGTTAATGATGCCTTAAGGATGTTTTGGAGAGGAGTTATAACATCCCCTAGATTAATAATGAAGTGATGAACAAGTGCTAAGAAGTCCCACAAGGATTGGAGATCCAAACGAAGCACTTTAGAACTATGGAGGAACCGTAGAGTTCCACGACGATGCCATGACCATATAATGTTCCACGGACCGTGGATGTGTCCGTGGAACAGCCAGCAGAGAAGGTGGCTGGCTGGTCATGAACCACGACCAGTTTCACGGCCAACACCATGATCCACGGACCGTGAAGCTGTCCGTGGAAGTCCCGCCGACTGAAATCATTCCAAGTCTTTAAATGTAATCCCACTTCATTTTATTCATTTCCACTCACGTTTTCAACCTCTCCACACCCCTAGAACCTTCCAAATATTTCATCCACAAGAAAACCAAGAGAATCAAGGATCAACAACAAGATTTGAAGTGAATCAAGCCTATGACACTCCATTAAAGCTATCTAAGTCACGAAATCTCAAGAAAGAAAAAATAGGGTTTTGGTGGAAAAAGGTGAATTGTCATCCAAGGCTTATTCCTCTATCATTTAAGGTAAGTTTTATGATCCTTCTATGTTGTTTGTAAGTTTTATGATCTTTCTATGTTGTTTGAAGTATTATTAAATTGAAGCATTATAAGAGAGTATAGGAAATGGGTTACAAATGGGTGAATAATGTCATTGTGGAATAGTGGTTGGAGTAAATCATGAAAATGGTTATATTGAGATTATAAATGCATTATGAACGACATTTAGAACATGAAATAAGTATTGTATGTGTAAGTACGCGATAATAGACTTTGGTCATGATTTTGGTGAATTGGAGTAGAATTATGAAATGTGAATAATGTAAGTGAATGACAATTGTTGCTAGTGATATTGTAATTGTCATTGTGAATGTTGGGAGTATGGATATAGATATGGAAAGTAGTATAAACAAAGGAAACGCTGCCCAATTTTCTTTAGCCTTAAGAAGCATATTTTTGTAATTGCCTAGCTAATGACGATACGAACTCTCTTGAAGGTAAAGACGCAAGCATTAAAGGAGAACGAGCAAGCGATAGAATAGTAAACGACAAAGGTATGTGAGGCTAATCCTTTCTTTCTAAGGCATGAGTCCTATGGCATGGATTTCCTTCTTTCCTATGAATGTCCCATCTTCTAGAAGCTATGAGTCCTTAGTCATGAAAGGCCATACGAGATGAGAGATATGCTATGAGTAAGATAATGATAATGACAAGTTAAAGTCTAGAGATGCTATAGCCTATAATATGATGCTCCATGTATAGTCTATCGATGTTGATCATTGTATACACTCACCTTATGCTTGTTCCTTCAAGGTTAGCCAGAATGCTTAACTAATGTTCCATAATGAAGTCAGGGGTTTACGACTTTACGTCACCCGATAGAGTATGATTGTTTATGAGTCTCTGTCATGTACTACGCATGAGTTATGATAAGCATGTTATGATAAGCATATTATGACACATGATGATATTACACCGCGCCTATTTGGCGGGTATCACTTGCCAGATAAGGGCAGCTTATACACCATGGCAGTACGCATGGGCGGTAACTACTAGTGGCGGCATGAGATGATACCCCGGATGCGGGAGGCCTGGACGCAGGCTAATGCTATTACTAATATTATTGATTATCACACCGTACCTGTATGGTCGGGCAGTTTACACATTTATGCATATATGACATGATGATGGTTATGAGAGTAAGCCGTGCATGTATGATTTCCTTATGATTCGATCGCTAAGCAAAGGTCTTCATTGATGCCTCCTTATTTCATTGATGATTTATTATTGTTTATGCCTTACATACTCAGTACAATGTTCGTACTGACGTCCTTTTCTTCAGACGCTGTGTTCATGCCCACAGGTAGACAGGGAGGTGACTAAGACTCATAGGAGCTAGCGGCTGATTTGAGAGCACTCCATTCTCCGGAGGTGCCATTGATTATTCTTTTGGTACATATATGTATATGTTCATGATTTGGGCACGACGGGGTCCTGTCCCGTCCACATGTCTAGTACTCTAGTAGAGGCTCGTAGATACGCAGTGTGGGTAATATGGTCCCATAGTCCTCATGTATATGTATGTTTATATTATATATCATTTTGATAACCGAAGGGGCTCACGTTTATAAAAGTAAATGTGTTTCAAATGTTAATAGCCTTCTATGATCATGAGCATGTAGTACGAATGAGCATAGATGAGTAACAGAGTGAGTGGTGTTCGGTGGTTATCCCGATACTGCCGTCGCGGCCCTAGCCGGGTCGTGGACTGAAATTGGTATCGGAAGCGAGTTCGGTCTAGGGGAAGTAATCTACGAGGCCGTGTCACAGTGTAGTCTTGTTTATGGTGTGTTGCGCGCCACGCTAATAAACAAGAGGCTACGAGGGCATTTAGGAAAAATGACCATCTTTCTTCTCATGAAATCGTGCGTGAGCGAGTATAAGATTTCAATCCTCTAATAAGTATGTTGTGATTTCGAATGCCGCCAAAAGGAAAAGCTAAAGCGCCGGAGGGACAAGACTACGACAAAGAGGCGGCGGAAAGAGAGGGGCTTACGAATGTAGATGAGGATGAATCACATAATAAGGCTCCATCTAATGCCTCCACTACTCCGCCTATTGGAAGAGCAAGAAGGGGCTTGTTTCGGCTCGTGCTCCCGGTTCCTCCACTGCTACTTCGGGTCAACAAGTGACCGAGGGGCTATTAATTTATTGACACGGTTGGTGACCGCTTTCGGGCACAAAGGCAAAATGCGGGCCCAAGTGATCGTTCGAACTTAGTACTAGACCGTGACTTTACGAGTCTAAATCCTCCGACCTCTTTGGGTCAGTCGACGAAGACCCGCAAGGCTTTATTGATGAAATGTTGAGAACGTTATGGATTATTCATGCTTCAAACCGAATCAGTGGAGTTGGCATCGTATAGACTCCGAGACGTGGCGGTCTTATGGTACAATAATTGGATAGCGTCGAGGCAAGAAAATGCGCCTCCTTCCGTGTGGCAAGAATTTGTTGATGCTTTCATTCGTCATTATTTGCCACCCGAGGTCCCTTCGAGCGTAGAGCGGATAGATTCTTAAATTTGAAGCAAGGTAACATGAGCGCGTGAGCATAGCCTTCAATTTAATTCTTGGCTAGATATGCTCCTACTATGGTGGTGCCGATATGGCGTACGGGGTGTACAGATAGTGAGTGGCTTAGGGCCACATTTAAAAGTGCTTAACGGCTCACAGTAAGACGGAATGGATATTTCCCGCATTCAAGACCATGCCCAAAATCTTCGAGGGACAAACGACCTCCGAAGAGGTGACCGCGATTGACAGAGGGCAAAGCAAGGAGCCAGATCTGGGCACAAAGGTAGTGATTATAGAGGGGATCGAGAGCGGACATATTCTAGGCACTCGGAGCCGATCGGTGATGAGTGCACCTACCCGATTCTGAAGCGAAGATCTTATCGGTCTTTCCATTCGGGACGGGGCGAGTCCGAGGCCCCTGTGTTCACGCTCGGGTGAGAGTATAGTCAGAGGAGACCCCCGAGATCGCCGACGCAATGCGGTAGATTACATTCTCGACGATGCCGCAAAGTTGAATTTACACCCGAAAGTTTGCGCTACCAAGACTTCAGATTCCGCCAGGGTTATATGCGATAGATTACATTATTAGCAGCTCAGAGTCGACATAAGTCATATGCAGAAAATCGACGTCGACACTTAGAGTTCCAGATCGGCGATTGGGTATTTCTGAAAGTGTCACCCATGAAGGGTGTTATGAGATTCGGCAAGAAGGAAAAGGGCGAGCCCGAGATACATTGGGCCTTATCAGATTGTCCGTAAGATAGGTCAGGTCGCCTACGAGTTAGACCTACCAGCTGATTTAGAAGCAGTGCACCCAGTCTTTCACGTGCCAATGCTTCGCAAATATGTAGGTGATCCTTCCGGTATTTCCCATAGATGATATCCAAAGACAGAAAGGAGTTATGCTAGGAGGAGCGACCTATAGCCATATCCTGATCGTCAAAGAGAAAGTTACGTACTAAAGATGTGGCTTCCGTTAAGGTATTGTGGCGGAACAATAACAAGTGGAAGAGATGACCCAGGAAGTCAAGAGGAGATGAAGAAGTATCCCCACTTATTTCCTTTGCCTACAGTAATCTAAACTCCTTAATTGGCTATGTTGATTGATGAATGAATTGTATGTGATAACTATAAAAGGAACTCCCCCAAAATGCCATAAGACCACTCCTCAGGGACTAGTTTAACATTCGAGGACGAATGTTTTTAAAGGGGGGAATGATGTTACACCCCGAAAAGTTTGCGCTACCAAGACTGTCGACGGCTTAGTACGAGCTCAAGAGAGAGCAGAGTTATACAAGAATTAGGGATGAAGATTATATTATCTGCGTATAAGAGTGTACATATGACATTGGAGATCGTATGGAGTAAATCGGTTAACAAGTTACACGATGATAGCCCTCGTAACCATAAGTTAAGGTGGGGCCCACATGTCGGGATTTTATAAAGGACATATGAAGAGATATATGGGTAGTACATGTGAAGTTGAGCAAGTCCTAAGAAGGACCCATAAGCCAAAAATGAGTGTAAGCCCTCCAAAAGGACGATTTAAGAAAACGTTTTCGGGTGATGCGACTTCGAGGGGCCAAAACGGTATTATGAGTTTGGAATTTGGGAAAACTCCCAGAATGAAAGTTGTAGATAATTGAAATATATTTCCAACCATAGGTCGTGGGTTCACAGGCAACATCGGGATAAGGAGATATGGACATTTTAAGGCAAAAAGGTCAGTGGGCCAGGCCCAACCCGAGCCCAACCGGCTCAGGCCCATTACCCACACCTTTTTAAGTAAAATTTCAGCCTTTTCTCCTCATTTTTCATACCAAAACACCCAGAAAATTCTGGAGAAAAAGAGAGAGCTTAGAGAGAAAAACCAATTTTGACCAAAATCCGAGCCCCGAATTTCAAAGCCCGTGAAGAGAAAAGTGTCGTACGTCGCGTTGCCTTCAATTTGAGCTAAAAATAAACCAAGAAGAAGAGGGTGGACGTGGTGGCTGCACACTTGAGGTAAGATTAAGGTTCCTTTTCATTGTTAACAAGTTTATTCAGAGTTTTAACGGATTAGAACGGAGGGAATAGTGTGATAAATTCGTTTGTTGGTGTTGTCGGATTATGAATTTAGGATTGAAGAGAAATTTGGATAAAAATATATGTATTTATTTTGTAGGATATTGAAGATGTTGTTATCGATGTTGTTGGTATTAATTTCGGCTTCCTTACGGAAATAAAGTTATTAATTAGTCGTATCGCAAGTCGGTTGGTTGAGAAAATGGGAAAACAGTGTGTGGGCTGTTTTATGGCATATATTGTGTTGGAAATGATGTTATTATGGCATATATTGGTATTGTTGTTGATGTTGTTGGTTATTGAATTGAAATTTCGGGCTAGGCATATAAACAGGGGAGATCTTCTTAGAAATTTCGACTATAAATGAATTTATTTGAAGGACTAAGACAAGCGTGTAATAATGAGTCTAATGATTGTGTAAATCCTCTTAAATGTAGACTTGCGAGCTTGGATGAATAAGCGTAGCTAATAAGAGGTGGAACAGGTATGTAAAGCTTACCCTTTCTTTCTTTTGGCATGTCTTAGATGTAAGTAAGATATGATACGAGCCTTGGGGTAACTCTATTCATAAGATCCGAGTATGTCTACGATTCTTATTCACTTCTTGATGTTTGTATTCCTAATATAGTCAAGCTATGGCCCTTGTGTCTTGGGTATGATTGGATAGTAAATGTTGCATAAAGAGTCCTTGTTCCTAAAGGATTCTATGTTGAATAATGTCCGTAACTTTCATGAACGGGCTCGGATTGCCTTGATATGTTCGTAAAGTGTTCTCTAATGAGTAATGTCCGTAACTTTCATAGGCGGGCTCGGATTGGTTTGATACATGACTATGATCCCCGAGACGTTATTTGATATAGTTCGTAATGATATTCAAAAAGTACTGAGTATGACTATCATTCGGATACTCGAGCGTTGATTTGTCTACTTATCTATTGAGTCTCAAAAGGATGATTTATGTGTATGTGGTTACTTACTACTCTTTCTCGTGCGTATGATTGTTACATCTTTCACCGAGTCCGGGCCGGGACATGTTTTCGTACACGGCTCTCTTTGCATTGTTCACCGAGTCCCTCATTAGAGGGACGGGACACGTTATATGTATATGTATATGATGATATGATGATACGATGATGGCGCCGAGCCCACAGGATGGGCCGAGTATGGTATACATGATGGAGACAGGATCTCCTTCACCGAGTCCCTCATTAGAGGGCCGGGACACGTTATTCACCGAGTCCCTCACTAGAGGGTCGGGACACGATATATGTATACATGATGGTGATATGATCTTATTTATCGAGTCCCTCACTAGAAGGCCGGGACACGATATATGTATACATGATGGTGATATGATATATGATGATTATTTAGGGCGGGACACGTTATATGTATACACGTATGCATTGTACGATTGTGTCACTAAGTCCCATAATAGGTTGGATATGATATTGATATGCATGATTTGTGTTTAAGAGCAAGCGGAGTTGGATATTCACGGTTATCGTCCTCGTTTTCTACTTTTATCTCGGTTATGACTACATCCTGTTTACTATTTCATGCTTTACATACTCGGTACATTTCGTCTTGACCCTTTCTTCGGGGGGCACGTTTCATGCCGCGTGTACAAACGATCGTTTTGGTGATCCGCCGGAGTTTAGGACATCCGTTCCAGTTTGTCTTGGAGTGCTCCCCTTGTTCCGGAGCCTATATTTTGGTACAGACTCTTCCGTTGTATATATGTACGTCTATTCGGGGTACGGCGGGGAGCTGTCCGTCATATGATCTTGTTGTTACTCTTAGAGGTACGTAGACACATATGTGGGTTGTGAATAGTTCTTGTTCGGTTGTGTTTGTGTGATTTATGTTTTGGGCGTCCCCGCTTCGCCGATGGCAGCCTTATCGGCTTTTCGTGTATATATGTTTTGGGATGTTGTGTATATTATGATAGCCTTTATCCGTTGGTGTTTATATATATATATATATATATATATATGCGATAGTTTGACACGACATCTCGCCTTTGTATATGTATAAGTTATTTATTATGTATGTTAATTATAGTTAATGGGTGTGTACGAGTGCCCAGCTCGGGCACTAGTCACGACCTACGGGATTGGGTCGTGACAAAAAGTTGTATCGAGAGCGGTTCGTCCTCGGAATGTCTACGAACCGTGTCTAGTAGAGTCTTGTTTATCGGTGTGTTGTGCACCGTATATATAAACGGAGGCTACGGGGATATTTAGGATGTCATCTTTCCTTTTACTCTAGATCGTGCGATAGAGGTGTATTATCGGGATAATTCCTCTCTAACGAATTGTTATGTTTATAGTGATGCCTCCACGAAAGGGACTTTGGTACGCCGGGAGGGCAAGTCGAGTGGCTGGAGAGACCGCCAAACCGGAGAGTTACTAGGGCTCATGCCCGGCTTATGCGGAGGGTTGTGCTCCGGTCGGCGAGCTACACCGCATTACCGAGAGGAGCGGACGGGGGTGGCGGCGGTGCGGATCGGGGGGCTCGGCTCCACCGCCGGCTCCCGAGCCTGCAGTTCCGGTAATAGGAGCCTCCGCTCCTCGGCCCGGGGCGGAGGATAGGGCTATGAGAGATGCGGTTCGATTCGACCGGACTAGTGGCGGGGGGTCGCGTACGGGTTGGGTGACTATGGCGACGGCATGATAGTTTGAGGGACCGTGATTTCCTGACTTGTAATCTTTCAGAGTTTTTCGGGTCAAAGCCCGGAGAGGATCCCCAGGAGTTTATTCGACAGATGCAGCGCACGCTGAGGATAATTAAGGCTTCTGAGACTGAGTCTGTCGAGTTGGCTTCATATCGGTTACGTGATGTAGCTTTTAATTGGTATGAGTCCTGGGAGTTGTCCAGGGGCGAGGGTGCTCCCCCAGCAGTGTGGGATGAGTTTACAGAGGCCTTTCTTGGCCACTTTCTACCTCCGGAGATGAGGCGAGCCAGAGTTGATAGATTCCTACATCTGAGGCAGAATGGCAGGAGTGTTCGGGATTATAGTCTCGAGTTTGATTCGTTGGCTAGGCATGCGCCCACTATTGTAGCTGATATGGCTGATAGGGTGCATCATTATGTGAGGGGATTAGATCGTTACTTGGTCGATAGTTGTATGATAATGGCTTCTCAGCCCGGTATGGATATTACTCGAGTGCAGGCATATGCACAGGGAGTAGAGGATCGACATAGAGGGCGTCGGCCCGACAGAGATCACGACAGGGAGCCGGCCATAAGAGGGCTAGATCGGTGGTTATTTTGGGGAGTTTCGAGCGGCGGCCTCGGCGGCGGTGTAGTAGATATCCTTCTCGGCCCGGCCCGGAGTACCGCCCCGCACGGTTCACGGGCGGGGGATCCGATGGTACGGGGTACTCGGGGAGCGGTCGAGCTCCCGGGGCTTCGGGTTCGCGGATGGACGGAGGTTTGAGCCGGACGAGGCCATCTATGCCTCGGTGCCCTCGGTGCGGCGGCGCCATCCGGGGAATGCGCGTCTCGCTACGTGTGCTTGTTTTGCTTGCGGCCGTCAAGGCCATATCATGAGGGAGTGTCCGTGTGTGGGTAACCGGGTGGTGCGGCTCGGCCCTCTTTGGGTCGGTTGTTGGTTCATCTTCCTCGTGGCTATCGCCTGCGGGGCGGGGTTTTCGAGCACCGGCGGACGCAGTAGAGGTCGTGGCGGAACTTCCAGTTCTAGCGGTCCCTCGAACCGCATATATGCCTTGGCTGCCCGGCAGGATCAGGAGGCGTCACCAAATGTGGTTACAGGTATAATATCGATTCTCTGTCGAGATGTATGTGCATTGATAGACCCAGACTCTACTTTATCGTATATTTCTCCCTTTGTCGCTAGTAGGCGGGATAAGATGGTAGGTAGACGATGAAGAGGAGTATACTTCACCTTATAGCCCACCAGATCAGTCTAGAGACTGATTGGCTACAGGTATATAAGTCCTTATTGGAATTTTCTATGTATGTGTATTTGCTGTAAGATTATTAATAAATAGCAGCAAGCGAAAAACCAAAAAGGGCCGATAACCGAGTATTTACAAGTAACGGCGACCAAGGTGTTTCCGCCACTATTGGAAACCTGGAAATCTAGGATGAAAGGTGAATATCGAGAATTGAGAAGGCTAAAATAATAATTGTAGAGTCAGAAGAGTAAGAGACCCTTTCTAACTCGGAGGGAGATGTGTTGTGAGAACGTTTTGGAATATGTTAAGACCTCAACTTACTCCAGATTATGCGATGAAGGTCATGCGGTGAGGTGGACGCGATCGTACCAGCATTAGCGCACCGAATTTTGTTAGGGTTTCAAGGTTAAGCGTGCTGGGGCGAGAGAAATATTAGGATGGGTGACCCCCTGAGAAATGTTCTAAAAGTCTTATAAATTCAGACATAAGAAGCAAATGAGCAGCTAGAGTAGCCTAAGGGCAGTTAGAGTGTGCGGAGTGGGCAGAGACCTTAAGAGGTCGAGTAGGACGGGGCGGATTAGACCGGTAAAAAGAAAGAAGGTGCATCACAACTTTAGAATTAAGGTGAGTTTGAGTAGCGTTTCGAAATATTTTGTAAATGAGAAGCTAGTAACTAGGTATATATATAGGTGTGCATGTGATACCCCATACATGGCTATATCACAGGGTATGTGTATTCCAGCAACTGACGTTGCGGCATATTGGAAACACCGATCGGACCGGGTAATAAGGTTAAAGTGACAAATGTTACAAGGCAAACTGATGCTATTTCCACTACAGGATAAGCTTGGAAAGTTCTAACGCTATGATATTTGGAGAAGAAAGAAAGTGAGTAGATAGGAGGTAAGGATATCCAATGTCGGGCAAGGTGAAAAGTAAGAAACATGAGTGAGTTAAGCCTCCAAGAGGGACGACGGGCGAAAGAACAAGTAGTGGATGTGTGTGAAGAGAAAGAGTATGACAAGAGGATGGTATTAAATAACTTAAGAGATATTATGAGGGATAGCGGTGCTATACTGGATTAAAGGCCAAGATGTTGGCTATAGAGTTGTTCGCTAATGATATTGCAACTTGCAAGTAATTAAGAAGAGGGGATAGAAAATCCTCTATATAGTAAGAAATGAGAAAGTCAAGAGTAAATAAAGGAAGGGAAAGAAATATGACAAAATAGGATGAGCGAGTTTCAGTATGAACGAGGTATATAGAGCAGAATGAACCAGGAGACGGAAAGACCATGTCTAAGAAGAATAAAGATTTAGTAAGGACAATGCAGTTATAATATTTTGGGTACGTTATAGAAAGATGTAAAGATGGGTTGTAAAGATGGGTATATTACAGGACTGAGGGCAAACAGGACATGGTCATGGTGGAACGACAGATCTATTCCGATACCGGTTGTAAGATGAGAGAAGAGAAGACAAGGTAAAACATAAGTATTAGTGAAGCGACGCTAAAACATTTCTTGGGCTAATTTGAGCACCCTCGCATATTCTCGAAAAGATTGCAACATAATATGGGGCAGGGAAAGTTAAGAGCAAAATCTAAACAAAGGGGCAATAGAAGAGTTTGAATTAAAGATACAGAAATGATGCGAGATAATGTGCCTAGAGTTTTACAAGTTGGGTTAGGGGAATTATAAGATGATTCAGCAGGCAGTTGATAAAGTGAAACTCATTCGGGAACGGTTATTAATAGCTCAGAGTCGACAGAAATCATATGCAGATAATCGACGTCGACACTTAGAGTTCCAGATCGGCGATTGGGTATTTCTGAAAGTGTCACCCATGAAGGGTGTTATGAGATTCGGGAAGAAGGAAAGGCCGAGCACGAGATACATTGGGCCTTATCGGATTGTCCGTAAGATAGGCCGGTCGCCTACGAGTTAGACCTACCCGGTGATTTGGAAGCGGTGCACCGATCTTTCACGTGCCAATGCTTCGCAAATATGTAGGTGATCCTTCGAGTGGTATTTCCTATAGATGATATCCGGTGTGGAGAGGAGTTATCCTACGAGGAGCGACTATAGTCATCTTTTGGATCGTCGGGTGAGAAGGTTACGTACTAAAGATGTGGCTTCCATTAAGGTATTGTGGCGGAACAACAACATGGAAGAGATGACCTGGGAAGGCAAGAGGAGATGAAGAAGAAGTATCCCCACTTATTTCCTATGCCTACAGGTAATCTAAACTCCTTAATTGGCTATGTTGATTGATGAATGAATTGTATGTCATAACCATAAAAGGAACTCCCCCGAAATGCTTATAAGACCCTGTAGGACTAGTTTAACATTCGAGGACGAATGTTTTTAAAGGGGGAAAGATGTTACACCCGGAAAGTTTGTGTTACCAAGGCTTGTCGATGGCTTAATACGATCTCGAGGAAGAGCGAGAGTCATACAAGAATTAGGGATGAATATTATATTATGCGTATAAGAGTGTACATATGACATTGGAGATCGTATGGGTAAATCGATTAACAAGTTACACGATGATAGCCCTCGTAACCATAAGTTAAGGTGGGGCCCACATGTCGGGATTTTATAAAGGACATATGAAGAGATATATGGGTAGTACATGTGAATTTGAGCAAGTCCTAAGAAGGACCCATAAGCCAAAAATGAGTGTATGCCCTCACAAAGGACGACTTAAGAGAACGTTTTCGGGTGATCTGACTTCGAGGGGCCAAAACGATATTATGAGTTTGGAATTTGGGAAAACTCCCAGAATGAAAGTTGTAGATAATTGAAATAGCTTTCCCACCATAGGTCGTGGGTTCATAGGTAATATCGAGATAAGGAGATATGGACATTTTAAGGCAGAAAGGTCAGTGGGCCGGGCCCGGCCGAGCCCAACCGGGTCGGGCCCATTACCCACACCTTTTTAAGTAAAATTTCAGCCTTTTCTCCTCATTTTTCATACCAAAACACCCAGAAAATTCTGGAGAAAAAGAGAGAGGAGAGCTTAGAGAGAAAAACCAATTTTTGACCAAAATGCGAGCCCCGAATTCGAAGCCCGTGAAGAGAAAGTGTCGTACGTCGCGTTGCCTTCAATTTGAGCTAAAAATCAACCAAGAAGAAGAGGGTGGACGTGGTGGCTGCACACTTGAGGTAAGATTAAGGTTCCTTTTCATTGTTAACAAGTTTATTCGAGTTTTAACGGATTAGAACGGAGGGAATAGTGTGATAAATTCGTTTGTTGGTGTTGTCGGATTATGAATTTAGGCTTGAAGAGAAATTTGGATAAAAATATATGTATTTATTTTGTAGGATATTGAAGATGTTTTTATCGATGTTGTTGGTATTAATTTCGGCTTCCTTACGAAAATAAAGTTATTAATTAGTCGTATCGCAAATTGGTTGGTTGAGAAAATGGGGAAACGATTATATGAAAATGTTTTATGGCATATGTTGTGTTGGAAATGATGTTATTACTATTGGTATTGTTGTTGATGTTGTTGGTTATTGAATTGGAATTTCGGGCTAGGCATATAAACGGGGGGAGATCTTGCCGAAATTTCGGCGACTATAAATGAATTTATTTGAAGGACTAAGACAAGCGTGTAATAATGAGTCTAATGATTGTGTAAATCCTCTTAAATGTAGACTTGCGATCTTGGACGAATAAGCGTAGCTAATAAGAGGTGGAACAGGTATGTAAAGCTTACCCTTTCTTTCTTTTGGCATGTCTTAGATGTAAGTAAGATATGATACGAGCCTTGGGGTAACTCTATTCATAAGATCCGAGTATGTCTACGATTCTTATTCACTTCTTGATGTTAGCATTCCTAATATAGGCGAGCTATGGCCCTTGTGTCTTTTGTATGATTGGATAGTAAATGTTGCATAAAGAGTTCTTGTTCCTAAAGGATTCTATGTTGAATAATGTCCGTAACTTTCATGAACGGGCTCGGATTGCCTTGATATGTTCGTAAAGTGTTCTCTAATGAGTAATGTCCGTAACTTTCATGGGCGGGCTCGGATTGGTTTGATACATGACCATGATCCCGAGACGTTATTTGATATAGTTCGTAATGATATTCAAAAAGTACGGAGTATGACTATCATTCGGATACTCGAGAGTTGATTTGTCTACTTATCTATTGAGTCTCAAAAGGATGATTTATGTGTATGTGGTTACTTACTACTCTGCTCGTGTGTATGATTGTTACATCTTTCACTGAGTCCCGGGCCAGGACATGTTTTCGTACACAGCTCTACTGCATTGTTCACCGAGTCCCTCATTAGAGGGCCGGGACACGTTATATGTATATGTATATGATGATATGATGATACGATGATGGCGGCAGGCCCGGGATGGGCCGAGTATGGTATACATGATGGACGGGATCTCCTTCACCGAGTCCCTCATTAGAGGCGGGACACGTTATTCACCGAGTCCTCACTAGAGGGCCGGGACACGATATATGTATATATATGATATGATCTTATTTACTAGTCCCTCGCTTGATACATGATGGTGATATGATCTTATTTACCGAGCCCCTCACTAGAGGGCCGGGACACGTTATATGTATACACATGTGCAGAATGATTGTCTGATTGTGTCACTAAGTCCCATAACAGGTTGGATATGATATTGATATGCATGATTTGTGTTTAAGAGCAAGCAGGTTGGATATCCTGGTTATCGTCCTCGTTTCTGTACTTTTATCTCAGTTATGACTCTGTTACTGTATTTCATGCTTTACATGCTCAGTACACATTTCGTACTGACCCCCTTTCTCAGGGGGCTGCGTTTCATGCCCGCAGGTACAAACGATCATTTTGGTGATCCGCCAATTTTAGGACGTCGCTTGTTTGTCTTGGAGTGCTCCTTTGTTCCGGAGCCTATATTTTGATACGGACTGCGCGATTGTATATATGTACGTCTATTCGGGGGTACGGCGGGGCCTGTCCCATCATATGATACCGTTGTTACTCTTAAGGTACGTAGGTACGTATGGGTTGTGATTAATTCTTTTGTTCGGTTGTGTTTGTGTGATTTATGTTTGGCGTCCCCTATCGCGGTGGCGCCTCGTCGGGCGTGTACATATGTTTTGGGATGTTGTGTATATTATGATATCCTTGTCGGCTTATGTGCGATATATATATGTATATGCGACAGTTTGAGATGATATCTCGCCTTTGTATATATATAAGTTATTTGTATGCTGATTATGGTTAATGGGTGTGTACGAGTGCCCAGCTCGGGCACTAGTCACGGCCTACGGGGTTGGGTCGTGACAATGACTACTGAGCAATGACATCAGTTAGCATTTGTGTACAGTGTGTATTTGGCCAGTGCATTGCATGCACTTCATCATATTTTGCATTGCACATCATCATACTTTATTCTGCATTATTATATGCTTGTTTAGTTCTGATTTTGCTATGGTTTGTTGAATGGCTTTTGGGATATAAATATGACCATTGATTGAGTTAAATTGTGGATTAGTAATTTTACCTAGGGACGGAACTTGGACTTGTGATTATCAGGTGAGATTATTAAAACTTGACGGAGTGGTGGTCACAGAAGCTTCATTAAATTTGTGACTACTGTTATGGGATATTCCGCTGACTTGGATTTGAGTATCAAGTGCCTATACATTTATCTTGTTGATTTTATGCTTATATACATGAACTAATCTTAGTCGGCCTATGATGCTTATAGGTCATAGTGTTTGTCTCTGATACTACCTTCTTCGCCGCCCTTTTTGAGTGCGGTTGTGTTCCGAAGATTTCATCCAGACTACATCTCTAGCTTGAAGTTAGTTTGCTTGATCAGATTCGAGGGTGAGCTTCTACATAGTGTTTGTACTGATACTACCTTGCTGCACCCTTGACATATATTTCATTCTTTAGACATTGTTGGTTAGAGTCCTTGTACGTTGACTTTCATATTCTAGGGATGTAATAGTTAGACTTCTACACTAGTATCATTTATTAATTATGACTTGGTAGACTATATATTCATTCACATGTTCATTGATTATTTTAGTATAAATGATTAAAGAAGTTAAATTAAAGGGTTAACGGGTAAAGGTTCGCCTACTAGTGATAATAAAGTAGGTGCCCGCACGATCGGTAATTTGGGTCATGACAAGGCCCCCCGGCAGTTGTTCCATACAAGTTTGTGAAATGAGAAGAGCACTTCGGTTTAAACTTTGCATATATTAACATAAATTACAATTGCGCGAATATTCACTTCGCATTCATAAGTCTTTTTTACCTCTAAGTTCACGGGCAACCCTGAACTAGGGGATTTATAAATCAACAATCAACGAACAAAATAAAGACTAAGTCTAAAAGGTTGGAAATATCAACCCAAATGCCCGAAGTGATTTGGAGACGTTCGAATTCACAAGCATAAAATAAGGCCTATATACACAGTCACCAACAGATAAAGTCTCGGTGTACAAGCTAGCTTATTTTTCAAGAATGGTTCACTTAAAACAACGAGCTCATATAAAGATTATCCGAGGTCGAGCCTAACTTGTATTCGGACGAGATATTGGTCCAAATCTATTTCTTTCAAGTAGACATTTAAAAATCAATATTTAAGTGTCGGAAAACAAAAAGATTGATTTAAAAAAACACAGGTGAAACAAACACCTTCATAATATATAAGGCCAGATACCGACCTTGGAAAAATTACAAAGACAAAAGAAAAATACATTTATGGCTCAAGAGCCTATCTATTCCTCTTCGGAGGAACCTAACTCCTCGAAAACAGTAGGCTCATCTTTCGACCTTTCTCCTAAGAGTGCTTTCTGTGTTCGGGCCTCAGTTTCCTCGGCCTGAGCGATCTTCGCATCTATGTCCTCAATACCTCATTATACCTCTTGGAGAGTAAGCATGTGGGTCTTCCATTTCATGTGTTCGGCCTACAGAAGCGAACGGTCGTTGCGATTTAACATCGGCAGGCCTGAGCTTTGGACTCGATCCCGCTCGGACAAGGCTTGCTGCAGTTGGTTCATCAAACCGACATTTCGCTGGGATAACTCGTTCAAATCTCGGGTGGCAATCTCGAGTTGATCAGTAAGGTCCTCAACAGATATAGCCCGGCTTTCGGCCTTCTCCTGGGCCACCCTCAAAGCATCTTTCTCTGATTCGCGCTCAGCAACTAGGTTGGCAATCTCGGCTTTGACAGCATCGAGCTCTTGCCTCAGATTGGTGATGGCAGCTGCCTTCTCCTCAAATACGTCATTAGAAACTTCGGCTTCCAGTGCAAGCCTCTGTTTATCCACTATGAGGACAAAAGATATTTCTCCACTATGTCCTTCAGATCGTTTTTAACTCGAGGTTCTTCCTTGGCGACGAAGTTCGGCCTTAGAGCGGGAATCACCAACTTCTAGCAGCTGTTTTTCTTTTTGCTGCAAGAGAATCTTGAACTTCTCGATCTCTAGACCTTGGGCATACAGCTGGCCCTGTACATCTTCGATCTGGCTTCGCAGCTTGGTATTTTCTTTCGGGCACCGAAAGAAGCCCTCGTGCTGCAGCACCACAGACTGCAAAGAAGAAAAGAAAGAAGGAAAGGGTCAAGTCAAACATAGGTTACAAGATATAATTAAAAGAGCTCTAAATAGAAATAGTAAGCATACCCGGTTGGAAGAGTGCATGCTCTCGTTAGCCGAGGCATTGCCACAAGACAGGATTCTTTTTTTCTTGGTCCTCGTCGGACACAAGAGGCCGGAGATAGCTGGCCACTCTGATTGGGCGAGATATGAAGTTCATGTCCTTTGGGACGGTGACAACAATGGACTTCATTTTATTTGGGTCCGCACTTGGAGATGAGAAAGTGCCCACAAGGTTAGCTCAAGAGCCCGACTCAGTAGCCCTCAAGGGCCTTCTGCGCCGCTGAGGTATGGAAAGATTGAACCCCGTAGGGTCCGTCATGGCAACAGAAGTAGGGGAAACGACTTCAAACATAGTTTCAAAATTCTCCTGCTCGAAGGTGTCACGACCCATCCCGAGGGCCGCGACGAGCACCCGGTGCTAGCCCACCCGGGCACCCCTTTAACATACTTATACATCACATTCTAGGTGAGCCACGTAATTATATCATGTTTTTCATTCATCGTTCTAATCTCATTGGGCAATAACACATCTATATCATTGATAACATCTATGCCCACATAAATGTACATGCGCCGATAAGGCGATTAAACAACATCCCAAAATATATGGCCGACAAGGGTGCAGGCATCTTGTAACCATATACACAATGTCTACGAGCATAAGAAGAAGTACATCGTATCATGATGTATGGGCGGGAGGACAGACCCCGCCATGCCCATAAATATATACACAAAGAATCTATACCAAAAGGCGTGCCCTCCGAATGAAATGGGCTGCTATGTAGTCCCCGAGAAAATACGGCTATGGGTCCAATTTGTCTCCCACACCACTGCCCCGGGCATGACACGGCGTCCTGAGAGCAAAAGGACGTCGATGAGAATGTACCGAGTATGTAAAGCATGATCAATATCAACACAGAAGCATAATGGATAACATATGAAATGTCACAAGATGGGAGATAATAGCATCGTCATCATAGCTCTTACCTTTCCATAGGGACGTTCCATTTCTATTGCGTATTCGCGTGCATGCATTCACGTTCTTGCTCATTTACCTTTTTATCTATTTTCGCATTCATATTCGTAACTCATTTCATGCTCATGCTCATATCACATACATAGCCCTTACTTGGCACTTACATGGTCTTACATATTCGTACTCTAATTGATGTTATACACACCGCGTAGTCGTACTCATATAGAAGTCATATACCTAGCTTATTCGTACTCATATAGATGTCATATACATAGCATTTACATAGCGTGCCCGACCCCACGAAGGTTCGGTGTTTCATACCTGGCCCTACGAGGCTCGGTGCCTGGCCACACCAGGCTCGGGGTTGTTCGTACCCCTAGCCTACCAAGGCTCAGTGTTATTCGTACCCAACTGCAGTGGTGTGCGCGCGTCGTTATATATAGATATACATATTCGTTATACTCTACCCGGCCATATAAGCTCGGGGTTCACAATAGCCTCTCATGGGCATACATACATATACATATACATATTTATCATATTCTACCCGGCCATATAAGCTCGGGGTTCACAATAGCCTCTCATGGGCATACATACATACTAGCTCATAACTATCTCTTGCCTTGTTATATTCATTCGTTACATTCTATCCTTAGAGCATTACTCGTCGCATAAGGAACTTAGTACAATCGTATCATTGAGCATCATTGGCTTAATAGCTTCTCGAGCTAAGATCATTAGAAAGTATCACGAACTCATAAGAGATGAACAATTGGCCAAAGGACCATGCCTTATGAAAGAAGGGTTAGCCTTACATACCTTTCGTGCAACTATTCTATCACTTGAGCGTTCTTGAAAGCTCACGTTCTACCTTCATTGAAGTGCATATTCATATTAGATGATGGATAGCATTTAGCGTTCATGACTAATTCTAGAGAAAATCGGACAGCATCTCCTTTATTTATACGACTTTCCTCGTATAGCATATCAACTCCCAAACATCAATAATAACGTTCACAAGGTCCTTACAATAGCCTTTAGTCATCTACATTACTCTTACTTCACAATTCACTTCGACTTTCCATATCTATAGTCATAACTTGACAATACGTTCATTCACATACAATATCGTTTTCCACACTCTCAATAGCATTTATAACGTGATCATATTCATAACTTATCAAGAATCATAACTCATCCCAACATCTATTCAAAAGTGGCATTATTGCACATTCCATGACCCATTTCTTATTTTCTTTTGCGATCCAAGTGTTTCAATCTCCTAATACACTAAACAATATGGAAACATCATAAAACTTACCTTAGATGGCGTTGGATTGAACCTTGGTGGCGCATGCCTCACTTGAGCAAAACCACTAGATTTTCCTTCACTTGGATTCTTGCTTTGGATGAACTTTAATGGGTTTCTTATACTTGATTCACTTGGTTTGATGAAGTGGAACACTAATTCTCTTGAAAACTTGTGGGAGAAATGTGGAGAGATGTTTTAGAGAGAAGGGAAGTGAAATGGAAATGAAATGGAATAAAACTTGGATCTCTCATTAAATACACAATTCTGTCCCGACCAGAATATACGGACCAACATACGGTCCGTATAATTTTCACGGGCCGTATGCCTGGACCGTATATTTGGTCCAGTTAGGCATGCCATTATGGGATAAACCTACGGCTGGACATACGGTCCGTGTATTTTATACGGCCAGTATGTCTGGCCGTATAATGCCCAGTGGTTCCGATCTTGTTTTCGTCGACTCGTTTGATCTCCAATCCTTATGGAACCTTCTTGGTACTTGTCTAACACCTCAATACCAATCTAAGGGACGTTATAACTCTTCTCCATAATCCCCTTAAGTCGCCATTAACTCGTTACTCGCAATTTCTTTCCGATACTCATTGTAAGCTTTGCCTTCTCTTGGCAATCTTTTTCGTCTAACATCGAATGTTTTTGAAATCTTACTTAAGGTCATCAAATGCTACTTCTTACTTATCGAGACATCATAAACTTCATGCTCTCCACTAATCTATTCATTGAGCATCAACAGAAAGTTTTCCGAGGTATAACATTCTCCCCCCCTTAATAACATTCGTCCTCAAATGTTAAGCACTTTCGGGGATTAAAAAATTTGCCGAGTTTCCCCTATAATATGGCACTACCATCCTGTCACAGCAACCCATAATATCAACGCCTCACAGGGCCATGACATATAGCAATATAGTTTGGCCACACACGACCCAAATACATAAAAGGAAAAACATACATACCTTATGATCTTGACGTTTCATCTTGGCCCTCTTCTGGGGACTGAAATAGGTGCGGATATTTGGATTTCATGCTTTCTTCCGCTTCCCATGTCATCTCTTCTCGATTATTATTTCTCCACAAAACTTTAACTGAGGCCACTTCTTTATTTCTAAGCCTCCGTACTTGCCTATCTAATATGGCAATGGGTTTTTCATCATAAGCTAACTTTTCTGTCACTTGAATATCATTTAATGGGACGATCCTAGTAGGATCTCCAATACATTTACGTAGCATCGAGACATGAAAAACTGGATGGACTGACTCCAAATCGGGAAGTAAATCCAATTCGTAAGCTACTTTGCGCACAATTTCATAAGGCCCAATATACCGGGGACTAAGCTTCCCCTTTTTGCCAAATCTCATAACGCCTTTCATTGGTGACACTTTCAAAAATACCCCGATCTTCCAACTTGGAACTCTAGGTCCCTTCGACGATTATCCGCGTAGGACTTTTGACGACTTTGGGCCGTTAACAATCGATCTTGTATAAGCTTGACTTTCTCTATGGCTTTTTGGACCAAATGCGGCCCTATCAATTTAGCCTCTCATTTTCAAACCACCCAATTGGGGATCTACACTTTCGCCCATATAAGGCTTCATATGGTGCCATTTGAATGCTAGAATGATAGCTATTATTATAAGCAAATTCAATGAGTGGCAAATGATCATCCCAATTTCCTTCAAAATCTATCATACATGCTCGTAACATATCCTCAAGAGTCTGAATGGTACGCTCAGCTTGTCCATCAGTCTGTGGATGAAATGCCGTGCTAAGGCTTACTTGAGTCCCCAAACTCTCTTGGAAGGACTTCCAGAAATTAGCTATAAACTGAGTACCCCTGTCTGACATAATAGCTACTGGAACACCATGAAGTCGCACTATCTCTTTAACGTAGAGCTTTGCATAACCTTCTGCTACATACGTCGTTACCGGCAAGAAATGAGGGCCGACTTGGTGAGTCTATCCACAATCACCCATATGGAATCATACTTGCGTCGAGAACGGGGTAAGCTTGTAATGAAATCCATGTTAATCACTTCCCATTTCCGGGTTGGGATTTCTATAGCTTGCAACCAATCAACGGCTTTTGGTGCTCGATTTTCACTTGTTGACAATTGGGACATTGAGCTACAAAGTACGCTATATCTTTCTTCATCCCATTCCACCAATACATGGATTTAAGATCATTATACATTTTTGCTGCTCGGGGGTGGACGGAATAGCGAAAACAATGAGCTTCTCTCAATATCTGGTGGCGCAAACCTCGCCACATTAGAACACAACGCCTCGATATCGGAGAACTCCGTCTCCTTGTAATCTCAAATGATGACTCTCTTTCTCGAGGGAGTGTATCTCATCATCGCACAGCATGGGATCTTCGTATTGTCGCTCTTTCACTTCTACTACTAGCGACGAAACTAGCTGGTCGAATGGTGGTTCCCTTGCTACCTGAGTCCACTACTCGAACTCCTAGGCTAGCTAGCTGCTGGAGCTCACGGGTCATTCCTCTTTTCTCTGATTGTACATCACATAAACTCCCCATGGATCTGCGGCTAAGAGCGTCAGCCACGACATTTGCCTTTCCGGGGTGATATAGAATATCAACATCATAATCTTTTAACAATTCCAACCATTGTCGTTGTCACAAATTCAACTCTTTTTGCTTGAAGATATACTGAAGGCTCTTGTGATATGTATAAATATCTACATGGACTCCATATAAATAATGTCTTCATATCTTTAATGCATGAATCACTGCAGCCAATTCAAGATCATGGGTTGGATAATTCTTTTCATGTTTCCGTAACTGCCTTGAAGCATATGTAATCACCTTGCCATGTTGCATCAATACACACGGCCTAACGACACTCGAAGCGACGCAATAAACAACATAGCCTTCCAATCCCTGCGGGAGTGTCGGGGCCCGGGGCACAAGTCAATCTGGCTTTTTTAGCTCTGGAAACTATGCTCACAAGCATCCGTCCATTGAAACTTAGCCGATTTTCTCGGGTCGGCTTTGTGAGTGGTGCGAAATAGAAGAAAAACCTTCAACAAATCTTCTGTAATAACCTGCTAAACCCAGAAAACTACGTACCTTCGTAGGAGTTGTAGGCCTTGGCCAAGTCTTTACGGCCTCAATCTTTTGACTATCTACCTGAATACCATCAGGTGAAACAATGTGCCCAAGAAATGCTACCGAGTTCAACCAGAACTCACACTTAGAGAATTTTGCAAATAACTCTCGAGCAAGAATTTCGAGACAAGACGCAAATGGTCCGCGTGTTCGCTCGGATCTAGAATACACAAGATGTCATCGATGAACACAATCACGAACAAATCTAGAAAAGACCTCGAACATATCATTCATTAAATTCATAAACACCGCCGGTGCCGTGGTTAGCCCAAATGACATCACTTTAACTCGAATGGCCATATATCTTGTTACGAAGGGCATTTTAGGGATATCTTTCTCCCTAACTCTTACTTGATGATATCCGGATCTCAAATCTATCTTGGAAAACCATTGGGCACCTTGTAGTTGATCAAATAAGTCATCAATCCTCGGAAGAGGATATTTATTCTTTATCGTCACCTTATTCAATTGTCGATAATCGATGCACATTCTCAAGGAGCCATCTTTCTTCCGGACAAACAATACTGGTGCTCCCCACGGGGATGAACTAGGCCTAATAAAGCCTTTTTCAAGCAAATCTTTCAATTGCTCATTCAATTCTTTCAATTACTGCAAGTGGTCCATTCTATAGGGAGGAATAGATATAGGCTTGAGTATGGCAATACATCAATAGCAAAATCAATTTCTCGCTCGGGGAGGAAGGCTCCGAAGCTCTTCCGGAACACATCCTTAAATTCGCTCACTACGGATGACCGAAGAGTTGGCGGCTCAGAACACTCTTGAACCCGCAACTAGATGATAAATGCAACCCTTTGTGATCATCTTCCTTGCCTTCTGAGTAGAAATAAACCTACCCTTGGGTGACGCTGTATTCCCTTTCCATTTAAGCGGTTCTCCCGGAATTGGAAACAACCATTTTCATTCTACAATCAACATTGGCGTAGCAAGAAGCCAACAATCCATGCCCATAATAACATCAAAGTCCACCATTTTTAACATCACAATCATAGTACGGCGATCACTGACAATTACACAATTTCTATATACTCGGCTATTGCACGATTCACCGACGGTGTAGAAACCTCAAAAGGCTTAATCGACTCCGGTTTGATTCTAAAACCGTACGCAATCTATGGAGTAACATATGACAACGTGGAGGGCGGGATCTATCAAAGCATATATATCATGAGAAAGTACCGATAATATACCTGTGACCACATCAGGGGAAGACTCGAGATCTTGGCGTCCAGCCAAAGCATAAATACGGTGCTGAGGTGTTATATCCCGTATCTTTACATTGGGACATTATAAAGCTAAGTGCGGCAAGTTAAAGACAAAACTGTTTTAGGGTTCCGTGGGGTTTTCACCTCCCGATTTTGTTTCTATGCACAAGTTGCCTATAGATTTCATTTGGTATGGAAAGATTATTGGAGATTAAGGATTAATTAACCATAAGTGGGTTTTTATTAAGTGAGATTGGGAAACAAAATCGCCTATTACTTTAAGCCATGTTTGGCCGTCGCGCAGTAGTGCAATGGTCAAGGATTCTTGACCAAAATATTTAAGTGGGACACTTGTCCAACACTTGCAATGCATATATAAGGTAAAAATCTGCTCATTCACATTTCACAATTCATTCACATTACAAGTTAAGAAATATAGTGATGGGGGAGGGGAAACCTTGGGACAAAAG
>NC_081349.1:815600-865982 GCF_029784015.1 Lycium ferocissimum | reverse complement strand
AAAGAAAAGAAGGATAGACTTCACATGCACAATTGTACTAATAATTAAATCCGTTAAACCTCGTCGCTCTTTTAGCCTATTTAATATAAGAGTAACGTTATCGTTAGTAACTATATTTTCTAGTTCGTAAATCCGTAGGCCGATGCTTATAGAATTTATTCTTTAACTTATATGTCTTGTTTAGGGTTTTTCATTATTCAAGGACTTAACGAAAATCGGACAGCATTTCCCCTATATATTCGCCTAACCCGACTTTCTAATTATCCTCCGTCATACACGAAATACCAACAACGGTGATATACACATAAAATTCTCACAACTCGGCCCATAACAATTCCAAATCCATTTCAACCCACGATTTCACATAATAACAATTTCATGTATTTTCTTACTTCCGATTTCGTCCAATTCAATTTTAATAATTCCATTACAACACTATTGACACAATTACGCCATAAAATAGGAAAACCTTACCACAATTTTCTCGGAGGGTTTCTACTCTTAATTGCTCCAATTTCGCAATTTCTTCTTCTCCAACTTAATATCCAATGTTGCTATCACCTCCTTGAACTTGAAATTCACTTGAAACTTGATCAAAATAATCAACTAACAACAATTTTTTTTTCCATCCATGGCTGGCCGTGAGCAGCCATGGAAATATTGCTCTTTCACTTCTTTTTTTCTAAGCTTTAGTTTTGCAAAAAAAATGAAATGAATCCTAACTTTAGTCATTAGCTAGATCATTTATATGATTCCCCATAGCCCTACACATGCCCACCTTGGTGAATCATCACCTTAATACCTTTGTTTATTATTTATTATTATTTAAAAAAAAAAAAAAAAAAACGGGTGGGGCCCACAAGTAGTAATTAATTCTAATTAATCACTAATTCTTACTTAGTAATCTAATCACAATTAATTAATCCCTAATATCCAAATAATATTTTTACACCAAATAAAATTTATAAGCACTTGTGCATTAAAACAAAATCGGAGGTTAAAAGTCTCTACCTTGTATCCCAAAATAGTCTTGTCCTTAACTTATCGCGATTAGCTTAAAATATCCCAATGTACAAAAATACGGGATATAACAGTAACAATTCAATTTGTATATAGTTTAAAGGATATACGGTTTGATTCGTTAATTACGTAAAGGAATAACAACAATGAACAAAGATTAGCGATAAGAAAGTAAAGAGATAGCCTCAATTGACTTGTAGAACAACACAACAATTGGTCCGAACCGGAGCTTAAGAACTTTGAACCCAAACCAAAGTGTATAGAATTATATTGCCGTTGATGTTGACAGAGCTTAAGAATTAGGGGTTTTCGTATAAGTATGCAGAGAAATGAAGTCGTGACTTATGAGGGTTTACCTCCCTATTTATAGTTCAAGTGTTTGTGTTATACATGATAACTAAATCAATCATGGGGATAATGATTCCCGAAATCTCGAGTACAAAGGCTGGTGACACATCGTGTGGCGTGACGTGCAGAGAGGAATCCGCAACGGGCCGAATTTCTAAGACTCTTATCAACTGAAGCGTAAGACTATTCGGATCCTGCTGCGTCCAAATAACTAAGTTCAAAATGTTTCTATCCGACCAATCGAGCCCAAACTGACTTGTCGCTCTTTGTTATTGCTCCAGACCTTCGACCGACGGGTCGAAACCTTGGACCCCGATTTACACCTACACTTTTTCTTGTAAGCCTAAACCAAAATAAAAAAGCAAGGACTGATCTTTGTTTGTTTCAGTTAGGGGTGACACCCATGGAAATATGACCCGCTCAAGTTTGGGCTGATCATTGACCTGCTCATCTACTAGTTCAGTCCATTTCAGCCCACAAAAGGATGAGCTGATATGTAGTCCAAATTAACTCATGAGAAATTTTGTCAAGATATTCTCAAAATGACATTTTGTTTATTTGATATGTTATATAGCCATAATAAAGAAAGAAAATGGTTTTATTTGGTACTAAAACTTATAAAATAACAAACAAAGAAATTAGGACTTATTAAAAATTGAGCGGTTTGGGTTATGACTCGTTATTTAATTTTTTGCGCAGATTACCCTTCAAAGGCACTGGTCTTTAATTTTTGCACTTCGCTTAAAAAGGTGGCTGAAAATACCCTGAGGTTCTGGGTTCGAACCCCCGCTTAGTAAAAAAAAAAAATTTGCAAGGCAAGACTTTGCAAAAAGTCTGCCTTATGTAGTTTGCCTTAAGGCATAACTAAAGTCTGCCTTGTGCGGCAGACGTTGCCTTAAAGCATAACTAAAAGTCTGCCGTATCTGACAGAATTTTAGTTATGCCTTAAGGCAGGCAGACTTTGCCTTAAGTCATAACTAAAAGTCTGCCGTATAGACAGACTTTTAGTTATGCCATAAGGCAGACTTTTCGCGAAGCCTTCCCTTGCGATTTTTTTTTATTTTTATGATTAAGCCGGGGTTCAAACCCAGAACCTCGAGGTATTTTAGGCAAAGGACAAAAATTAAAGACCAGCAATTTGAGGGGAAAAAATCAAAGACCCACCCCTAAAGAAGGGTAATCGTGCAAATTGCCCCCTGTTTTTTAGCTCATTTCAACCCAAGTAACTTTCATTTTTTTGCACGGATTGACCTTGAAAGGTCTTTGGTCTTTAATTTTTGCCTTTCGCTTAAAAAAGTGGCTGAAAATATCCCGAGGTCCTGGGTTTGAACCCCCGAATTTAGGACATTTATCCGTCGATTGGTGGGTTTACTAACCCCCAAAGTTGGGAATTTTGGGTTTTGGTTTACGGGTTTATGGGGGTATTGGTAGGCTTAATTTTACAACTAATTTGGCATTAGAATCATCTAAACATTGCATGTTGCGTAGTTGATTAACATATTTGGACCTAAAAACTCAACATAGTAAAGAAAGTTTACTCAAGAACTTATTCGGATATTCTTGAAATAGGTGTTGGTTTGTTGTTAGAACAGTCCCTTAATGGACTTAGACTTCATGCACACTAGTTTTTGGTTCGATCTGTGCTGAGAAATAATGTTTGGGTCGCATTTTGGGGTTGGGAACCAAAAAATTTTCCATGAGTTTGCTGGGGACGACGATGCCGCTTTAGCGGCTGAATTACCGCTGCAGCAATACCGCTGTAGCGGTCGTTCCAACGCTTTAGCGGTAAGGGGAAAATTTTGCATGACATTTTATGACCGTGTCTGCGATCGTAACCGACGGCACCGCGCGCGTGCCTGGCACCGACATTTGCGTGCCGATACTGCGGTTTCTGACTAGCGATTCCCCGCGACGGGGAAGGGTTTCGTTCGGTTTTTTTTTTTTTTCATGCTGTTCTCTTTTAGACCTATACAAAAATGCTAAGATGTGAATCTAACACCTTCCTAAATCCCTTACAGGTAAAATGGCACAGAATCCAGAAGAAATTCAACAAGTTCAAGGCGGGGAGGAGGTTCCCACCTATGAGAAATTCCCAACTCCTGAGAGCAACCAGTTGTACTTGCAGAAGCTATCCATGTCCTTACTATTAGAGCGGGGCTTCGATATGACCAATGTCGATAGACAGGCTTGCATTTTCTTGCTCGGTTAAATCGAATCAAGTGGAACCATTTGGTCGAGGATCCTGGGTTTTGCAACCAAAGGCGGGTGAGGGTTTTCGTATGTTGCCTACGGCGGCCCAGGATTCTCTCTAGCCTTGAGAGATTGTTATCCGGGGTGCTAGGGTGAAGGTGGGGCCCAAGGCCATCAATCGGGTGTACAACCTTGACAATCATTCTGAGGAGCCTTTTGCAGCCAAGGCGGCGGAGCAGGATTCGAGGTGGTTGGCCTCAGTCTTTGGTTCATGAGAGTGAGATGAAGTATGCCATTTGGCCTGATGGCAAGGTCGCGATCTCTAGTGATTGCTTCACCGCGGAGGCAAAAAGGTGGTTGAATATCATTTCTCGCAGGGTTCGGCCGTCGAAGAATGTTCGGGACGTGACCTTTCCTCGTGCCTTGGTTGTTGCTTGTGTCTTGGCGGACATTCCGGTTAATGTGGGTGCTCAGGTGGTTGCTGAGTGGAAGGACTTTCTGAAGGACGGGGGTGCAAGTTTGATGTTTCCGTCCTTGATCACCTCGCTTTGCAAGAGGTTTAAGGTGCCAAGAGAAAATGCGACGGATGAGTGGGTGCCCAGTGATAATTTATTTCACCCACTTCTGGTGAAACCATTGTTAGTAGGGAGAGTAGGAAGAGGGGGAAGGTTAGTAATGCTCGAGAGGGAGGCAGTAGGGCTGGGGCTGATGATGAGGCCGGTGATGAGGGCGATCAGGAGACCGAGACTGGGGCCTCTTTCCCTCAGGGTCACTTTGAGTACATATAGACACGCTTTGATGAGATGGAGGCCATGTTCCGGGCAATGCCCATGCCAGCTGATGGTTCCAGTTCGTCGGGTGATGCTGCCGCCTTTGTCACCAGGGATGAGATGAAGGGTTATTTCAATACCCAGAAGACTATGGGAAAGTCACTTGCCTCCATGCAGACAGTCTATTCCACTTTGGCCACAAACCATAGGAAACTTTGGGAGGATTTCGATGCTGAGGTTGCCAGGAACATATCCCGGGATAAAGTGTTCATCTATAACTAGAGAGGGACAAAGGCCATACGGGACACCATGCGCCCTGGCGTGCCGATTCCCGTGGGCGACGAGGATGACTCTGATAGGTATTCCTTCCTGGAGATGCCCTGCGAGGCTGGTGGTGCAAAGGCGCGGTGGAGAACGGTTATTTGCGGCTACGATGATGATGACGCCATGAGCAAAAGGGATGACTAGAGACCCCTCTCCCTCTTTTCCTTTTTATGATGTTATGGTTGCCCACGTCGGGTTCTACAGTTTCAGACAATCTTTCTTTTTCTTTGGTTTGTTTTGTTTTTCCGGTTTGGATTATGCTGTTTTTGGGTTTTCGGTTAGCATGGTTCATGGCTCATGTTTGGATAATTGTTTTGTGATGTTGACTGCTTGGCTTCGTTGTTTTGGTAATGGTAATCGTGTTTGTAGTAGTGACTTGAATGATTCTTGCCCTTGTTGGGCTTGTTGTGACATAACTGCTATTTTGAATTGCTTTCTTCGTTTATCGGTCCTAATTAATTACCGAAATCAGGGGAAGCGAGGGAGCTGAAAATAGGGGAAGAGTTCAAGCTCTGAATCTGGTAGTACCGCTTCGGCGGTCTCTCAGACCACTACAGCGGTCCCGCTTCGGCGGTGGTTGGGCTACAGAAGCGGTCGAGGGGGAAATGGAAGGAGCCGCCTCTGCGGTGGCCTACCCACTGCAGCGGTAACGCTACAGCGGTATGCTAACTGCTGGGGCGTCATACCTAGCAGCAATATTATACTAACTTGGATCGTTATCAACTGAAATCTTAACTTCACCATACTCAACACTTATCAGACCAGATCCCAAATACAACTTACCTTTTGCGCGTAGATGCCAATTGGAATAGTCTAGATACCAATTAGGCTCACCGAGATACTAATTTGACTGAAGTAGCACGAATTTGACAGAAAAAAGGAAAATTTCCTAGATGCCCTATAGCCTCCCGCGGACGGGTACGGACGTCTACGTACCATTCCACGAGACTCTACTAGACATTGCTCTTGTACTTGTGAGACCGATAAGCTAGGCTTTGATACCAACTTGTCACGATCCAATTTAGGCTCGTGCGGGCACCTACCTTCCTACTTTGGTAGGCGAACCCTCTCGTTTATATAACGTTTCAATCACACAACATTCCTTTTAAAAGCATTTGGAAATTAAGAAAATACAGCGGAATTTCATTTGTAAATATTCAATAAACACCAGGTTTATATGTTTACAATAACAACAATTTACATACTCGATACAACTTCCCATGACCTGGTCTAGACTAGTACAAGAACGACAATTGGCTCGGATTACCATTACATTCTATGACGCATCCTCCGTCCCGAAATGAAGTGGAAGGAGGCTTTCCATATAGGCACCGTAAGTTCCTCTTGATATCAATCAAATACCTGAAACAATCTGTACCCCAAAAGAGTGTAGCAAGTGCAATATAAGTACAAACACGCGTACTGAGTCGGTATCATAGGCCGACAATGGTTAGTAATACACAATGGTAAAGAATTCATGAAAAATGATGATAATCACTGAATCAATTCACATATCCATATGCAATACATCAGAACGTCAATATACCTTAGGCCACAACCACTCTCAAATGAATTATAAGTTAACCAATCACCTACACAGATTCTCAACATATATGTAATTCCCAGGTCATTCATTTGTGTTTAGGGCAAGCTCATCGTTCCAACGCTTTTCTGTCCTACCTCGCTTAGAAACAATTTACGAAAAATTTTAGATTAATTTATTAGTCACAAGTCAACAATATAATTTACATATAATCGAGGCCAAATGTTCATCATCGCCTATGTAAAGAATCTAAACCTATATATGTTAAGCCCGACTACATCCGATCCAATTCAATCATCACAATCCAATTATCAAATATCCAATTAAAGTCATGATGCAATGCAGTGCAATAATGGTATGAATGCGATGCCACGCCATGAAAATGAGGTGTACACATGTACTCCAGACGGAAATATCGACGTCTCAATAGCACAACCCGGCGTGACTCGTAAGTCGAGTGCCACACATCTGCAGTTTTTGCCCAACGGACGAGGGACGGGACCCTAGCTGGTGGTCCACGGGGGTGAGTGTCACCGGCACCACCCTGGGGGACCCGCGAAGTCCATGCACTAACAACGATTTTGAGATATCATCGGAATCGTCCATGCAACAACGATGCCGGAATAGATCATCGGTCATCGGCCATCTCACAATCACTCAAATAAAAGAGTCTATAAAATATCAGTTTCGCTCAATCAACGATACCGGATCATCACCGGGTATCGGCCATGCATCATGAATATGAGAGAATGTATGCAATGCATATGTCAACGATTCCGATTGAACCTCGAACATCGACTATAAATCACTCAAGTAAAAGAGTTTATCAACATTAGTTTCATATAATCAATGATTCCGGAATGGATCTTCGGACATCGGCCTTTTTACAACATACAAGTAAAGAGTTTATCAAATATCAGTTGCGCTCAATCAATGATACCGGACCATCATCGAGTATTGGCCATGCATCATGGATATGAGAGAATGCGTGCAATGCATATGTAAATCGGTCAAGTTCAATATCACAAGTACCACAACGGGGTACGCCAACAAGTATCACATCACAATACCAACAGTGGGTATGCCAACATATATCAATAAGTCAAGTAGTAACAGTGGGTACGCCAACAATACATCCCAGTACAAATACCGACCATGGTCGTGTCAATTCTATCCAAATCAAGACGACAAGACTGAAGTCGATATTTACTAACTACACATTGCATCAAGCCAACACAATTGAACAATCAAGCACATATAACGGGGTAGATAGTCCCAACACACATCGGGTTAATCAATTGATATATGATATTACCATTTCCCTAAATCAGCCTATTTGTTTAGGACAAGAATATCACCCTACATTCGAGTCATTCATCACAATTAACTAGGACATCAATCACTACCATGATACATTTTATCTTTCTATCTAGCATTAAGATTCACTACAAATAATCATGTATTACATGAAGTTTTCATCGTCAGGCACAATTAGATTCCGTCCGCTACTCCCAAGTTACATAAATCCATCGATAATCAAGAAAAACCCTCATCAATACCTAAGGAGTCTACAGGCCACAAGCCCAATCAAATAAGTCACACACAACAATACCATCCTAGAATTTCATCCCAAATCTTCGATTTCCTATACATGTATTCTTCGTTTCGTCTAACATAACAATATGGAAAACTAATTGGAGTCTACCGAAAGGAAGCCATAACCTACCTCATTGCCGAGTGGGCGCTACGAACATCCATTTATTCTTAAACTTGGCCACCATAGCGTAACCACACAAGAGGTTTGGAGACACCCATGAGGCCTAAGAGTAGTATTCACCATTTAGCACGTTTATCGAGGACCCTATCATTGATAAGGTAGATACGAAATCTATTCCATATTTAGATTCACTTTCACTACGCTAGTTAAAAAATCAACCTTTATTTAGGACAATCATGACATATTCAAGTCACTTGTTTGGTCAAATTGCCATTTTAGGCTTATTTCCAAGAAACCCATTCTCAAGATCCAAGGTAGAGACTTATTTGTGTTTCCAATGAGAAAATAAGGATTAGGATTAAGAACCAAGATAGGATAATGAACAAGGGGAAAATAATCTAAGGGTTTATACCAAGAGGACAAAGGATTCATCTTTTTGGGAACTTAAGAGGTTTGAGATGCCCATTTGTGATTCTAGGCAAATGACCTTTGATGAGAATCAATACTAGGAAGAGTAATGGAAGAAGTTAGGGGAATAACCTTCCAAAAGAAAACATCATTTTTGGCTCCAAAACGCCTCGGAGCACTGACCACTGAGGTTTTGAAAAAGGAAGCCAAATCCCGAAATGTCACTTAAATAGGTGGAATCACTATTCATGACCACTGGGGTGGTCTCGTCACTGCTCTAGCGGTACCGCTTCTGCGTCGAAGGGGCCGCTGGGGCGGTCAATGAGGATTCTCTGCTATGCCGCTTTTGCGAGTGCCAACCCGCTGCTGCGGCACAGCTGGGGCAGCTTGGATGGCGCTGAAGCGACAAAATTGAGCCCGAGGGGCCCGGATCTAATTCTTCAAGCGCAACTCATATGATTTCCGAATCAAATTAACGGTTCCCAAATTGTAAGGGGAGTTCAAGCATGTCTCTAGGAGCCGGCTTCACAAATATTTTGAAATTCACCGTAACAACGGAACAGGTCGTTACCCCATATTTCTTGAAGTACTGTGACCATAAAATTCAAGAGTAACAACAGTTCCAGGTGATCACTTCTAATTCATTTCTTTGATTTCCCAAGCCTCAAATCTTGTCCTTAATTCAATTCAATTTCAAATTTTTCCTTGGGATTGCTTGTTGGTTTGTGTCTCTAATCCTTTGGTAGGGAGACAAAAAAAAAAGTATAGAAATTTAATTTTTTTAGTTGTTTCAAATTGATACCTTAGATCAATTGGGGCTTCACGGCCGCATTTTCAAGTTATAACCTACTCGGGCCCGAAATTTTAACTATTTCCTGATTTTAGCATTCTATTTTCTTGTGTATCTCAACTAGTAGCCCTTTAGTAGTTGTTCCTACTTGTGTTTTCTAGTTCTTGTGTCCGCATTTCTTTCGTGATAATTTCTTTCAAGCTTTTCTTCGTTTTATTTCATTGAAATTTTATTGGCTCTTGTCCGTTTGCTTTGAGTTATCCTTCATTCATTTGAACAAGAATCCATTCTACCACAAAGGATAAGCAACCGTGTGAATTTGATTGGCCAAGCGATTCATCAACAACTTCGAAAGAGCACGGAATGTGGAAGGTTAAGAGTTGAATACGAGTGAAGTGAGGCTTTTATTACTAATATCATTTGCTAGTTTTGCAAGTCATTATGTCTAACCAAGGAGATATAACACAAGAGATTAGAGATATGTCATCCATAGCAAGTTCATTGGCAATGCTCATGAAGCAAATATCGGGCTTGACATCGAAGATGGAAAGTATGGATGGGAAGTTGATTGGTATGGATGAGTGGATGGTGAGTATTGATAAAACACAAGCGGATGGTTCGAGTAGAATGGGCACTTCCCATTCTAGGAATGAAGTTGATGGGGATAAAGCCCAAGATACTACACCAACCATTTTCGTGGGACAAGCACATGCCTTGTGCAATCCCAACACCACAACCACCTCCATCTAAAGAGCTCCACCACCTAAACATCCACAGTCCAAAACACCAAAATCGACAAACCTATTCCTAAGTTTACCAAAACAACCTGAATGAGTCAATCCCTTAAGTAATCTTGCAACAATCACCCCAAGCTCCACCCCAAGCCCAAATACAAGATCTCTTTATTAACCAAAATCAATACCAATACCCAATGAATGAAGAGGAGTATGATGATTATCCACAAGATAAGTGGTGGGATGATAACTAGTAAGGAGGAAGCCATGGAGTGGTGAATAATCGGGCAAGGGAAGGAAGAGAAGGCTTTGAGAGATTTCAGGCCATAAACCTAGATTTTAAGGTCATGTAGACTTAGGAAGAGCCCAAGGTTATGAAGATCAGGGAAGATGGCAAGATAATGAGCGGAATTTGAACACCATCAAGGTGAACCTTCCTACTTTCCAAGGAGATAGCAATCCGGAAGAGTTCCTTGAATGGAAATTGCAAAGTGAGCGCATCTTCCTCACAAACAATGTGTTTGAGGCCTTAAAGACAAAGAATGCCCTCACTCAATTTGAGGGATACACTTCTACTTGGTGGGAATCCAAGAAGTTACAAAGAGCTCAACAACGCATCTATGATCTTCCAACTTGGAACGACTTGATTGAGCTCATAGAGACAACGTGGCTTCCACCCACATACCATCAAGATGCACTCAAAAGGTGTACATGTTGAAGCAAGGATTGAAAAGCGTGAAATAGTACTTTGATGAGTTTGAGGATTTACGGATGAAGTCCAAGATAGAAGAGCATGAGGAGTACACTATTATAAGGTTTGTAGCCAACTTGAATCGGGACATTGCTAAACCAATGAGTCTCAAGACTTATAATAGTCTAGAAGAGGCATTCCATGACGCATCTAAGGTTGACGCGGATCTAAAAGAAGAGATATCTTACAAAGACAAAGGCAAATCTCTAAACTTGGAACAAAGGCAAAGAAAAGTGGAAAACTTCCACTTAGGATAAGCCTAAGAGAAACACTCAAACACCTCAAGCCAAATTTTATTACAAAGCCAAAGGTGACGATAAGGATAAATGAGGTGACAATTTTAAACCCAAATATAATCGACCTTCTACCATCCAATGCTTTAAGTGTCAAGGAAGAGGACATATTGCAAGTGAGTGTCCCAACCGGAGGACTATCACTATAGTGAGGGATGGGTATCGAACCGATGATGAGAATGAGGGCGGGGTTGGTCATGATGAGGAAGGAGAAAGTAGTGATTGTGAGGGTGATTTTGAGGAAGAAGTTGAGGTGAGATATAAGGAGGCTTTGAATCATGCTATTGTTGCTAGAAGAGCCATGGGAGCTCTAGCTAGGGAAGAGAAGGGAGAACTTGTTTCATGCAAGGTGTAAAATTGTGGATAAGGTGTGTTCGTTAATCATTGATGGTGGGAGTTGCACGAATGCCGTTAGCCAATTCTTGGTTGAAAGTATGAAGTTGAACACCCGCAAGCACACTAGTCCCTATAAACTCCAATGGTTCAATGAGTGTGGTGAGATGAGGGTCAACAAGCAAGCCGTTATCAAATTTAGCATTGGCAAGTACCAAGATGAGATTTTGTGTGATGTGGTGCCAATGCAAGCTTGCCATCTATTGCTTGGAAGGCCTTGGAAATTTGATGTTGATACCCAACATAGTGGGAGAACTAACAAATACTCATTTGATTCGGGGATTTCACTTAATTTCGGGGATTTCACTTAATTTGTGTTAAAATCTAGCAGACGGAAGTTGGGAGAGTTTTCTAGAGAATTTGGGAAATATTTGGAGTGTTCTTGGCTGAAAAATGAGGTTTAGGGTCAGATTTGGTCCTTAAATAGTGGGTCAAATTCGGGTCGGGGGTCACTGTAGCAGGCTGTAGCATGTCGGTACTGTAGCAGTACTGTAGCATGTCTGTACTGTAGCGGTTACTGTAGCATGCGTTTCTTCTCTATCAGCTGAAATTGTAACGTCCATATTTCTCTACTCCGATGTCGTATCGACGAGCGGTTTGTTGCACTGGAAGCTAGACACGACGAACTTTATTTTAGGTTTTTACTTTGCTTCAAAACTCTTCATCTACTAAAAGATATTCTTTCTCCAAGTTGGGCCAAAATTACCCCTCATATTCTCTTCCAAGTTTCACAAATTTAATTTCCTTAATTCACTTGCCCTTCAATCCTTCCATAGCTTACTATATGCACTTAAAACCTTATAACCATAAGTTAAACGCATATAAGCTCACATACCTCCTGAAAGGTAGCCCGAATCTCAACATACGAAACTACGGGGTGTAACATCCTTCCCCCCCTTTAAAAACATTTGTCCTCGAATGTTAAATTAAGAAGAAACTTACTTCAAACTATATCTATAATCTATCCTTGTGCTCGTACTCAAGCTTACTTACTTCCCCCCTTAAAGGTTTTACCTTATGGTATTATTGTATCCAGAGTATTCCATTCGAATCCGTAGTCGTAGTCGTTTCATCATGATCCTTAACATCCTTCCCTTTTGCCTCCACATGCCCGCTTATTTTTCCTTTATTCTTTCCTTAAAAGTATCGTCCTATGGTACCTTTCGGAACTCTAAATCTCATGTCCTTTCCTGAACTCATTTGCGTTTTTCATTTGTCAGCTTCCTTTTATTTGTCACCAATTGTTCCAGTTTCTTGAGCAACCATTTCCTCATTTCTTCTTATTGTATTTCCTTTTTCCATAAATACTATCCCATATGATTATCTCTACTTCCTTGCTTCTTTCCACCCCCGGTCATCTTTTGCTACCCATTTCGTCCTTGGTCTTTTTCAGATCTCACTACGATTTATTCTATTTAGTTTAACTCAACAATACTTTCATAGCTCACCTGATGTCCCTACACTCTTATCCTTCCATTAGTATCTAAATAGCTTCCTCTTGATCGCAGTTTTACCTTAACACTCTAACGTGCGTTGCCTTGTACTTTCCCTCAATTCATCCGTAATATCGTGGCGTATATCCTCCGCTTGTTATCCCACATTTGGCCTCAACTCTTCACTTAGTCCTTTCCCTCATATTGTATCACCTCATTATCAAAACCCTACTATTCCCCTTAATCCCACTCGTATACAATTATCTCAATAGCTTCGACCATAAGTCTCAAAATCAGTCCGTATCTATGTGCAAAAGAATACTCTTTAACTTGACTTGAACATATCTAGCCGATTCCATAATCCTTTCGATAATTTACTACCTTATTGTCTTCATATGACTCACAATACTTTACTCACTTGTTTTTATAAAACCTCAAATTGTACTATTGATCACCTTCCTTGAAGATCATTCAGGATATCTTACTTGTTTATCAATTTTCTTTATAATCCCAATAAGTCTCATTCCTATAAAGCCTTTAATATAACCCACCTGAATCCCCTTAATCTCAACTGAGCCATCTAAGAACTCCTTTCTAGAGCAGTTCACGAGTATTAATTCAACATATTTCACTTACCATCCTGTCGCTAGGTTTCCCATTTCCCTTACTTCTGTAATGTACACATACTCACATGATTTAGCTTTGAGAGATTTTTTTTTAACAGAGCTTCCCTGTAATTCTTACTATCCCAAACTTGTACACGTAAAGCAAGTCCAATGCCTTACAAGGCAACCGCAGAAATACAAACGATCCATAGTTTAACTATACCAAATTCTTCTCATATATCAACACCAATAGACGTAAAACATACCTTTCTGATACGAGCATCAATCCTTACTAGTAACCTTAAAACCAAGCAAGCAATCACTTATCAATAATCAAGACATCTGGGGTTAGGACCAGGGATTTCATAACCTATGAAATAGCTCTACGACACGATCTAAGATAAGATAGAAAGATAACCATCCTAGATGTCCTGTATCCTCCTGTTTATAAATGTGGCATGCTTCACACCATAAACAAGACTCTACTAGACACGACTTTGTAGACAACCCCTAGGACGAACTGCTTTGATACCACTTTGTCACACCCCACCCTAGGTAAGGCGTGATTAACACCCGGCACCTTACGAAAACCGAGCGAACCAACTTATAACTCACATCCACTATGTCTAGAATGGCAACAATAAGATCAACAGGCTAAATATGAATATAATATCATGCATAAGTAAATGTACAATAGACCCATGATGCCGACATTACTTCTATCACACTATGACTAAGTTGTACACAAGTGAACCGTCCGCAAAGCCTCTATGAACACGACCGAGGTATAAGTAGTGGCAGCCCCCGACGTACCCTTAACACAATTCATATACATACATATATATATATATATATATATATATATATATATATATATATATATATATATATATATATAGTATCTCGACTCGGCAATGCTCCAGAAGAAGTGGAGCCATCACTCGAGACCAAGATTCGAAGGTGCCCTACGATGAAAGATCCTCGTCTCGTCTATCTACACCTGCGGGCATGAACACAGCGACCACAAGAAGGGACGTCAGTACGAGCAATGAACTGAGTATGTAAGGCATGAATAGTAACATAGTAAGAGATACCGAACATGGAAAATAATATAATGAATGTATGAAGATAAAGTAATATAAAAGATCAATCTATGCCTCTGAATGCCCTTTTAAGGCGAATGTCGTGCATGCTTAGATTTTAAAAAAACTTTTTCATACATATCCATATATAATATCTTGTCCGACCATTAAGGCGTGGTAATATATATAGCATCTTTCCTGGCCATTAAGGCACGGTAATATATATAGCATCCTGCCTGGCCATTAAGGCACGGTAATATATATAGCATCTTGCCCAGCCATTAAGGCACGGTAATATATATAGCATCTTGCCCGGCCATTAAGGAACGGTAATATATATATAGCATCTTGCCCGGCCATTAAGGCACGATAATATATATATAGCATCTTGCCTGGCCATTAAGGCACGGTGTTATCTTGCCTGGCCATATAGGTGCAGTGTTATCTTACCGGCCATGTAGGATCGGTGTTATACCCAACTGATCAGTGGGATGCAATGCATACATTCATACATATAAAAATACATAAATGAAATCAACATCATCATTAGCATTACCATTGTCACTATATCATTCCTTGAAGGGTCAACCATCGTAAGATGAAATCGATAATGTCACGGGAGTCTCGAGAATCATGAACTTTGGTAGCACTGAAAATAGAACCATTATCTTCACTATATCTCACCTCGAAGGAACGAATGACATTAGGTGAGACCATCAACAATAAGTAAGATCAAGGGATTCATGGAATGGCTCAATAATCTCATAATGCTCTCAAATCATAGCCTCGGAGTTTCTAGAAGAGAATCATCATCATCGTCACAATCATCATAGAACATTTTTCATTTAACATCATAAGAAGTTTTAAGCGTCATGAACTTCTAGCTTTTGAAAACAAGGAGGTTATGAAAATATTTATGGGATCATAACTTAGGAATCATGCCTTTGAAAGAAAGGGATGAGCCTTAACATACCTTTTTAGTCGCCTTAACTTTAACTACTCAACGCTTTTCCTCCCAGGCTCGTAAATCTATATTCAAGAAAATTTATACTATTGTTAGACTCACCTTTATACGCTTGTCTTAGTCCTTCAAATAAATCTTCTAGAATCGCCGAAATTTCACAGAAAGATCTCCCCGTTTATATGCCTAGCCCAAAATCTCAATTCAGCAACCAACAACAACAACAACAACAATACCAACATCAACAACAATATTATCAACACCAAAATATTCCATAAACATCTCACACGATGTTTTATCCAATTTCTCGACCCATAAATTCCTTATACGCTCATTTAGTAACTTTTCCTCCGTAGATAAGCTTAAATCAATACTAATAAGGAAAGATTCATACCTTTCACCCGCTAGAATTGCAATATCTTCGATTATCACCTTGAATCCGAGCCAAGTTTTGCCGCAATTCGATATTATAATTGCAGCTATGTGTTGTCCAAACTTAAATTCGGGGATTTCACTTAATTTGCGTTAAAATCTAGTGGACGGGAGTTGGGAGAGTTTTCTAGAGAATTTGGGAAATATTTGGATGTTCTTGGCTGAAAAATTAGGTTTAGGTCGATTTGATCCTTAAATAATGGGTCAAATTCGGGTCGGGTCACTGTAGCAGTACTGTAGCAAGTTATGTAATCGTGCGTAGCACGCGTTTATGCTCTATCAGCTGAAATTGTAACGTCCATAATTATCTATTCCGATGCCGTATCGACGAGCGGTTTGTTGTGTTGGAACCTAGACATGACGAAATTTATTTTAAACTTTTACTTTGCTTCAAAACTCCTCATCTACTAAAAGATATTCTTTCTCCATGTTGGGCCAAAATTACCCCTCATAATTTCTTCCAAGTTTCACAAATTTAATTTCCTTAATTCACTTGCCCTTCAATCCTTCCATAGCTTACTATATGCACTTAAACCCTTATAACCATAAGTTAAATACATATAAGCTCACATTCCTCCCGAAAAAATGGCTCGAATCTTAACATACAAACTACGGGTGTAACACTCGATGACTTGGATGACGTTCATGCGGAAATACGGGTGTGTTTTCTAAAATTAATCTTAGGAGTGGCTATCACCAAATTCGCATGAATTAGGGTGATGAATCAAAAACGACCTTCAAGACCAAGTTTGGTCTCTATGAGTGGCTTGTTATGTCATTCGGCCTAACCAATGCACCTTGCACTTTCATGCGCTTAATGAACCATGTTTTAAAACCCTTTATCAATAAATTTGTTGTTGTCTATTTTGATTATATTCTTGTGTATAGCAAATCTATGGAAGAACATGTGAGCCATTTGAGGTAAGTGTTTGATGTCTTATTGACTGAAAAGTTGTTTGCTAATATCAAGAAGTGTGCTTTTGGGGTTGATAAAGTGGTGTTCTTGGGTTTTGTGGTGAGTGTTAACGGTGTTGAGGTTGATGAAGAGAAGGTGGAGTCCATTAGAACTTGGCCAACTCCTAAAAATGCATCTGATGTAAGGAGTTTCCATGGGCTGACAAGTTTATATAGAAGATTGGTGAAGGGCTTTAGTGCAATTGCCTCCCTAATGACCGAATTGATCAAAAAAGATGTTCCTTTTTTTGTGGGGAGATGAGCAAGAAAAGGCATTCCAAGAATTGAAGTCTATGTTGAGTTCGGCACCTTTGTTGCAATGATTCCGAATTTGGAAAAGATGTTTCAAAGTAGAGTGTGATGCTTCTCAAGTGATTGGCAAGTTGGTGTCTTATGGGGAAAACCATTAGCTTTTTTTCGAGAAGCTTAATGGGCGTCATTGAACTACTCAACCTATGACAAAGAGTTGTATGCACTATCAAGGGTCTTGACCCATGGCAACATTTGATTGTGCACAAAGATTGTGATTCTCGGATCATGAGTCTTTGAATCATTTGATAAGGACAATCCAAACTCAACAAAAGACATGACAAGTATATAATTGATTGAAGCTTTCCCTTATGTGATCCATTACAAAATTTTAAAGAAAATCCGTCGGATGCTTTGTCTAGAAGTATGTCTTTTCAATACAATGACTTCTAGAATGATGAGTTTTGAAAGCCTCATGGGATTCTATTCTCAAGATCCCGACATTTAAGGCCATTTATCATGAAAATGACCCATTTGATATATATATAGGTTCCAACTTGTAGATGGGTTCCATACAAGGATGGTAATCTGGGCTTCCAAGCTGAGCCACGGAGAGAATTATTGGTCAAGGAACCACATATGGTGGAATGAGCCATTTGGAGTGGCACAAGACACTTGACATTTTGAATGAACAATTCTATCGCTCCAAAATGTGGCATGACGTGGAAAAGCTATGTGGTCAATGTTTGGAATGCAAGAAAGCCAAGTCCAAGACTCATACCCCAAGGTATGTATACTCCCCTTCCTACTCCTATTAGTCCTTGGATAGACATTTCTATGGATTTTGTGTTGGGTCTTCTAAGAACCAAAAGGGGTCATGATAACATTTTTGTTGTGGTAGATAGGTTCTCAAAGATGTCTCATTTTATACCATGCCATCAATGTGATGATGCATCTCATGTAGCATCTTTGTTTGTGAATCATGCGCTTAAATTGTATGGAGTTCCTAGAACTATTGTTAGTGATAGGGATTCTAAATTTCTTAGCCATTTTTGAAAGAGTCTTTGGGGTGCACTTGGCACCAAGCTCATATTTTCTACTTCTTGCCACCCTCAAACAGATGGGCAAACCGACGTAGTAAATAGGACTCTTGAAAGCATGCTTAGGTGTATGATCAGAAGAAACCCTACTTCTTGGGAGGATTGTTTGCCTATGATTGAATTTTCTTATAATCGTTCTCTATATACTTCTATTGGCATGACTCCATTTGAAGTTTGCTATGGCTTTAACCCTTTGATTCCCTTAACCTTAACCCCCTTGTCTAGTGATGTTGTTGTGAGTATAGATGCAAAACAAAGGGCGGCCAAAATGTTGAAAATCCATGCTAAGGTCAAGGAGAACATTGACAAAATCAACACCAAGGTAGCAAAGAGGCAAAATCTGTTACACCTCGTAGTTTGGACGTTGAGTTAAGATTCAGGTTTTAATCGCTTAATTGCGAACACTGGAGTGATATGCGCCTATTTTATGGTTTTAAGGGTTTACGATCATATATGAGAAGTATTGGAAGGATTGGAGGTCAAATGGGCGGAAAATGAAAAATTGGGCGAACTAGGCAGAATTGCCCTACGCGTTCGCGATATGGACTCGCGTTCGCGATAGCTATGGAAATTCCAGGCCATTGCGTTCGCGAGAGGACCTCGCGTTCGTGAAGGTCAATTATTAAGTCTGTTTTCACCTACTTCCACACCCTATTTGTTAAACCCCTCTTTTTCACTCATAATATTTTCCAAAAAAGCTCAAGAAGAGATAGGGGTGTGTGTATATGTGTTTAAAAGTGATGGATTAGAGTGATTTAGAGTGGCGGAGTATTAATCGAGGCTCGGGTAACGTGTAGTCGTGGTTATTGTATTGTTTTGCGATGGGGTTGGCTTGGATTCAAAGTAGATATTGAAGGTCTTGTTATCCTAGTAAGAATAAGGTATGAATCTTTCCCTTTTGATATTTATTTAGGTTTACTTATGAAGATAAAGTTATTAAATCATCGTATGGGTTGAAAAATTGGATAAAACATCGTGTGGGATGTTTCTGGAATATATTGGTATTGATTATATTGTTGTTGATGTTGGTATTGTTGTTGTTGTTGTTGGTTGCTGGATTGGAATTTCGGGCTAGGCATATAAACAGGGGAGATCAGCCTAAACCCTCCAAACATTCTAAAGGGGATTAATTTAAGGGCTTGAGACAAGTATATAATGATAAGCCTAACCATAGTATGAATGGTTTTACATGTAGATTATGAGACTATGAACGATCGTAAATAGATTGCAAGACGGGAGGTAGGTTGGAAGGCTGAAAAGTAAGCTTCCAAGTATGTTAAGGTTAAACCTTTCTTTCAAAAGGCATGATTCCTATGTTTTGATTCCATACATGACATCCATAATATTTTTACTCCTAGAAATTCCAGAAGTCTATAATTCTGAAGATTCTTATGACGACTCTAATCCAAGAGATTTCCAATGTCTAAGGTTCTAGATGATTTCATGACGTGACCGAGTGTGCTAGATAATTCTGGGTTATATTCAGGATATGTGGCCTCAGCTTATGTCTGAGTGTGCTACATAACATGTGGCCTCAGCTTATGTCTGAGCATGCTACATAATTCTTGATAACCTTCAGGATATGTGGCCTCAACTTATGTTATGGATCATTCAAAGTGAGACATGATAGTGATGATGATTATGGTAGTGATGAAGATCCTTATTATCTAAACGAACCCAGCAAATAAACGAATTTCCAAAGACTCTATTCCTAGACAGTGTAGGGATATTAGTATCCTTGACCTCTTAAATCCCGAAGGGGCATCCCTAAGTTGTACGATTTCATAACGATGCGTAACTCCCGAAACGGACATTCATAAGGTTTCCTTATTCTTATGCATTTTACATTTCATTTTTGAGTCTCGAAGGAGGCAAATGAAAAGGGGAAGAAGTTCCCATTTTTGAAAAAGGGGAAGAAGTTCCCGCTTTAAACTGAAGGTTTCTCTGAAGGGAGTCTTTTAATGTTTTATAAAGATTACCATGCATTGCATACTTATATACATGCACGACATCATTTCATGGGAAGGGGAAAAGGGCTAAGGCGTTATATATGCAAACCACCGATCGGTGGTATACGATGATTATGATGCTCGAAGGGCCATTATGCTATTATGCCCGAAGATTATGCGAGCGAGGGTGAAGGCATGCATTATATATATATATATATATATATATATATATATATATATATATATATATATATATATATATATATATATATATATATATATATATGTACACTCATGATGCATTAAAAGTTCATATGCACGTATATGACCGTAGTGTTGGCCACAAATACAGATTGAGTCCGTTACCCTTTTATCATTCGAGTTTAGATATACTGTTTCAGTTCCGCCTTACATACTCGGTACATTATCCGTACTAACTACCCTATCGTTCGGGGGGCTGCGTTCATGCCCACAGTGCGATAGACAGCGGACGATCTAGCTCGGTAGGACTCCCCCCCCCCGGTTGTTGTCGGTGCTTTCTACTTGATGCGGAGTTACGGTCCATTTTAGGTATACTATGTGAGACGTTTATGCATATATATCATATAGGGGTATGGCGGGGTCCTTTCCAGTCCTTTCTACAGCTTTCTGATCTGTTAAAGGTCTGTAAACAGTGGTACGTAGTTAGTATGTGATGTAGCGGCCTTGTCGGCCCATACTGTTATTTTCTATATATACATTATGCTTATATGCACAGATGATTGATAGTCCCTAAAGTTATCCTGATATGAGTTTGCATGGTTCAGCTATGAGTCTTATGGACCACTCACTTGTCCAGTAAGGTACAAGAATGAGAGTAGGGGTGTTTGGTCAGTAGTGGCCAGGCACTAGTCACGACTCAGCGGATGGGTCGTGACAAAATCGTGGGAGGAAGAAGATAGAATTCCAACCCAATGATTGGGTTTGGATCCATTTTCAAAAGGAAAGATTTCCTCAATTGAGGAAAGGCAAGTTGAGCCCAAGAGGAGATGGTCCCTTCAAAGTCCTTGAGAAGATCAATGATAATGCCTACAAGATCGACTTACCAAGTGAGTATAATGTTTACAATATTTTCAATGTAAGTGACCTTTCTTCTTGTGTTGTAGGTGATCCTTTAGATTCGAGGATGAATCTTCTCCAAGAAGGGGAGGATGATATGACCCCACCTAGCTCAAGGCCATTCACTAGGAGCCAAGCAAATGAGCTTCAAAACCTTCAAGCTCTATTCATGAAGAAGGAAGCATTTGAGGAGCTAGAAGAGAAGATCTCAAGAGTCTACAACATTGGAAGGTGGATTAGGAAGATTTGGAGAAGACATCTCAAAGTGGCTAAAAGTGCAAGAGGGAAATTTTTGCAAACTGTGGGCGTTTGATGCAAATCTTGACCAAGAATGCAATTCAAGGTCAAGAGTACAATTGGAGGCCACATTTTCAAGCTTTAGTCATTGAGATGGTTGAAGATCCATGTTGGGGGTATTTTTGCAAAGAGCCACTTTTGGGCCTTTGTTGTGAGCCCTACGCTATAAATAGGAGACTTGTCTCATTTTTCATTCCTTAGCTTGAATATTAACGAAACTTGAGTGTAGTAGATTGTTTAGTAGTTTTTGACCTAATAAACATTGTTTGGCTTGATTAACTAAGTGTGATTTCTTAGTTGTGTTGTTTTCCATTGAATTTGCCTAGGATTGCTCATTTGTGGATTCAAAGTTGAGTCAATTCCTTGAAATTCAAATTACTTAGATTTTTAGAATATCATTCCAATTGAAAGGGATTGGGTTTCATATACCCAATCTTATTTATAGAATCTATTATAGAGGTCTAGTAGCTATCCAACTATCCTTCTTCCATCTCTATCCTTCATCCATCCTTTATTTTGTTTTTCTTGTTCTTCAAGTTTTCTTTAGAGTTTCTTAGGTGAATCTTATCATTCATCGACAAAAAATAAATGAGTAATATTAGGGCCTGCCCTGTAAGCTTTAATACCAATCCAATCTTTGTTTAAGTTTTTAGCAAACAAACTCTTCATACATAGAACTAGAGTCGTGAAAATGTATTTGACCCATGGGGCCAAGCCAAACAACTCGTTGAGTGGGTGAGGTTGGGTTGAGAATTTCTAGCCTATTTTAAACCAGAGGCTATTAAACCAACCCAAGTCAGCTCTCTAACCTCATGAGCCTGAGCTGGACTAACTCTTAACGCCAATAATTAAACTAAATAAATAATTATTTTAACACAAAAAGTGTAGAATAAAAGAAGATGAAGAAAATTTTTTTAAAAAAAAACATTTTTTCACAAGTGAGTGTAACAAGGTTATAGGATCTTTTGGAATCATTTTTCTCTATTATAAAACTTTAAACTATTATCTAATCCTGCAATCTAGGGCTCTTATTCGATCACGCTTGTGCTTTTTATTTAAAAGGTTGGATGTATGCAACTAGCACAACTCTGTATATACATTATTTAAACAAACTAGTAATATACAACGACATGAATATCATAATTATTATTTAATATTATGATGAATCAAAATATCTACATTTTTTCTGTGCACCAAATTGTTGTACTTACCTCGAGCTTCTTTGGTAAGTGTGGCAATTGTGTATACACTAAAAATACTAAAATTAATGTATCATCAGAATTTTTAATATTGCAGTATAACTAGAAATCTTTAGGAGGAAATGTAATTGTTCTTTGTAACACTCTGTAAATTCGGGTTAGGTATGAATGTGTTAAATGAGTATTAATGTGACATTTTAGCCATATGAAGTCCTATATGGATGAGTTTGGTAAAAATAGTCGTTTTAAGATCAAGACGAATAGTGAGGTGCATAAGATTCAATAGAATCGACTAAATTTACGATAGGTCTGACTTCCAGCCCGTATACATGAAAATCCATTGATAATTTAAGAAAACTTAAAACATGAAAGTTTTAACCCTTAAATACCTTTCCAACCATATATGGACCAGATCAATCGGAGTTTTATGCTAACAGTTATGCCCATTTTACTGAAGCTGTCGGTAGTAGCGACACCGTTGCGTCACATGGGTGGTGCAAGAAAGCCTGTTTCTAACAAGTTTTTGGCCTTGTGCAATGGGCTAGCGACACAAAGCCACCGCAGGGGCAGTTGCATGCGATGGGCTTGCGACCAAGGCCATAGAAAGTGCCCGTTTTCCCTCGTTCCGAACTTTATAAGTTTGTAACTTCATTATAACTTTTCCCCACTTCGTTTTGGCCGACCTTTTGGAGGAAAAGAACCCTAAGGACCTCTCTTAAACCCTAAGGAAAGTTCTTGCTCAATTACTATGATTACTATATCAAATAACCATTAACACTAGATCATCCCTTAAACCCTTAGATTCTTGAAAATCGAAGAGAGATAAATTGAAGGGATGTATGGGATTTCTTCAAAAATATATGACCTTTAATTTTTCTGATGTTATCGAATGGGTTTAGGCTAGCATAGAGTTTCCTATGGAATTATAATCCACGAATGATCCATAAAGCGTGCAAGAACACTGTCATGACCCAAACCGGAGGGCCGCGACTGACACCCAAGACCCTACTCGGCTGAGTGCCATACTACTATTCCATCCAGGAGTCACAATTTTTTTTTGTGAACCTTTAATCTATGAAATGACGCTTCCGTCAGGTAAAAAAAAAACTTTTCAATAAAACTCTTTTGTCAAATCAGGGACTTCTCCTTTATCGTTAATTCAAAGAAAACCTTTAGTAACAATAAAATCTTTAAAAATAAAGCATAAAAACACATCGACCTATGTGGTCGCTTTACACGACTGTCGACATCTCGACGAACTATCCATAGGACACTGTCTGCAAAAGTCTCTAACATACACGAGATACCATAACATAAGTACTCTGACTCGGCAACACTCCAAACTGAGATGGAGCTCACCAATCCAGCTGATATCCTGGGAACATCCTATAGCCAATGTCTTCTACTCATCTGTATACACATGCGTGGTATGAAATGCAGCGTCCACAAGAAGGGACGTCAGTACGAACAGTATACTGAGTATGTAAGGCATGAATAACAACATAATTGTCACGAGCCAGCCGGGGGCCGCGACGGGCACCCGGTGCTAACCTACCAGGGCACCTCTTAACGTACTTTCACATTTACATCTAGGTGAGCCACATAGCTAAATCATACTTTTCATCCATTATCCATACTAATTCCATTGGGCAACAATACGTATATATATATATATCATCATTAGCAACTATGCCCATATCAATGTACAGAAGCCGACAAGGCTAACAAAATGATATCCAAAACATAGGCCGACAAGGCCAAACACATCTAACCATATACACATGTCTACGAGCACATAAGGACAGAGTATGTCATATCATATAGGCGGGACGGAAGGACCCCGCCATGCCCATAAATATGTACACAAAAGAATGAATGCGAAAGTTGTGCTCGAATGAAATGGAGCTCCGCTATGTAGTCCCCGAGAAATGAAGCTATGGATCAAGCTGTCTCTCCACGGCCACTGCGGGCATGACGTAGCGTCCACAAACAAAAGGACGTCAGTACGAAGAATGTACTGAGTATGTAAAGCATGATCAACATCATTATGAAAGTGTAATAGACAACATAAGAAATAGCATAAGATGGGAGATAGTAGTATCATCGTCATAAACACTTACTTTCTTTTCATAGGGACTTTCCATCTCTAATGAGTGATTGTGTACATACATCCGTATCTGGATTCATATTCGTACTCATTTACATTTCGTATCCATTTTCGTATTCATAGCATATTCATACTTATATCCATATTCATATCGTATACATATCCATATCATGTACATAGCATTTACATAGCACACCCGACCATGAAGGTTCGGTGTTTTACATACCTGGCCCTACCAAGGCTCAGGGTCATACATACCTGGCCCTACCAAGGCTCAGGGTTGTCCGTACCCAACTGCAGTGGTGCGCGCGCAACATATATATATTTATACATTCTACCCGGCCATATAAGCTCGGGGTTTCATAGTAGCCATACATAGGCACATATACATTAAAGCTCATAAGCATCTTTAGCATCATTACTATCGTCGTTCATTACATCTATCCCTAGAGGATTACTCATCATATGAGGAATTTAGTATAATCGTAACATATCGAGAATCATGAGCTTAGTAGCTTCTAAAGATAGAATCATTTGGAGGACATCGTAGGCTCATAGAAGAATAGATATTTGGCCAAAGAACCATGCCTTATGAAAGAAGGGTTAGCCTTGCATACCTTTCCGTTCAACTATTCTATCACTTGCACGTTCTCCTCCCATGCTCACGTTTCTACCTTTATTAGAGTTATACTAACATTAGAAAATTGATAGCATACATGACTAAAGCTAGAGAAAATTGGACAGCATCTCCTTTATTTATACGACTTCCTCCATATCATATATCAACTCCCAAACATCAATAATAACATTCACAACATTATAACAATGGTCTTTATTCACCTACATTACCCTTACTTCTCAATTCACTTCCAATCATCCATATTCATGGTCATAGCACACGATTACATTCATTCATATACAATGTCTATCCCATGTTCTTAACATCATTTATACATAGCCATAATCACAACACATCAAGAATCAAGAATCAAGACTCAATCCAAGCTATTACTCAAAAATGACACTATTCCCACATTCATGACCCATTTTCTATATCCTTCTACAATCCAAGTGTTTCAACTTTCAATACCTTAAACAACATGGGGAAACCATAAAACTTACCTTAGATGGTGTAGGAATGACCCTTGGGTGCAAACACTTCACTTGAGCAAAACCCTAGTTTCTCCTTCATTTGGATTTCTTGTCTTAGATGAACTTTAATGGGTTTCTTACTCTTGATTCACTTGATTTGATGAAGTTGTTCACTAATATCTCTTGAATTCTTATGGGAGAAGTGTTCTAGAGAGTTCTAGAGAGAAGGGGTGTGAAAGGGAAATGAAATGAAATGAACTTGGTCCCTTATTAATAATACACAATTCAGTCCCGACCATATTCTACGGACGAACATACGGTCCGTATAAATTATACTGACCGTATGTCTGGCCGTAGATTTGGTCCAGAGAGGGGTGCTAATCTGGGCTGATTATACGGTTGAACATACGGTCCGTATGTTTTATACGCGATATGTTTGGCCGTATAATGCCCGATTTTCGAAGTTCGTTCTCATCGACTCGTTTGATCTCCAATCCTTATGGAACCTTCTTAGCACTTGTTTATCACCTCATTAAAAATCTAAGGGGCGTTATAACTCTTCTCCAAAGCATCATTAAATCATCATTAATTTGATACTCGTAAATCCTTTCCGATACATATCGTATGCCTTGCCTTCTCTTGGCAAACTTTCTCCTCTCACCTCGAATGTCTTTGAAATCTTAATTAGGGTCATCAATGTCATTCCTTACTTATTGAAACACCATATACTTCGTGCTCTTCGTTAGTCTATTCACTGTGCATCAACGAAAATTTTTCCGAGGTGTAACAATAATAAGAAATATAGAACATAACAGGGGATAAAGATAACCTGTACATTTGATTGCCTCTTAAGGCAGATACCATACATGCAACTTTAACCTTTTTAAATCAATATGTATATAAAATCATGGAAGACATCTGAGATATTTCAATGAATGTGCGAAGATAAATAAATCATTATGGCTATATCAACAAAACACTTATATCTATAGAAATGCCACAACATAGGCCACATCGTCACCCCTAAAAACATCATAACATAGGCCACAGCATCACCCCCTGCCAACTGTGCCTTATATATATAAACATCACATCATAGGCCACAGGGGGTGCCCCTGTCAACTGTGCCTTATATATATATATATATATATATATATATATATATATATATATATATATACATCACAACAAAGGCCACAGCGTCACCCCCTGTCAACTGTGCCTTATATATACACATCACAACAAAGGCCACAGCGTCACCCCCTGTCAACTGTGCCTTATATATATATATATACATCACAACAAAGGCCACAGCGTCACCCCCTGTCAACTGTGCCTTATATATATATATATATATACACATCACAACAAAGGCCACAGCGTCACTCCCCGTCAACCGTATATATATATATATATATATATATATATATATATATATATATATATATATATATATATACACATCACGACAAAGGCCACAGCGTCACTCCCTGTCAACTATGCTTTTTATATGTACATGAAGAATGAGAATGAGTGCAGTGCATAAGCAAAATGAAATAATAGAACTTAGTAATGTCACAAAATAACTTTACACACATATTATACTCATAACATGCATGAGGGTTCAAACATAAGCTACCACTTTAGCGGAGTGACGTAAGGTCGGTAATCTCCGATTTATATTATGGAATAATCATCATCGCTCTATCTCACCTTGAAGGAACAATTATTATAAGGTAAGACCAAAAACAATGAATAAAATCGAGAAAATCATGAAATAAGCTCAATAATCTCATAAAAGTTTTGATCTCATAACTTGAGACTTTTAACCATAAAATTATCATCATCATAATCATCATAGAAAATATTCTTATCTTTGACATCATCATTATCAGCGTAAAAAAAACATGTTCATCGCTATTATCATAAGAGCTCACAAAATCATAAATCTCTGGTTTGGAAAATACGGGCATTTTGGAAAACATTTACGGATTATCGGGAAAGGAATCATGCCTTGGAGACATAAACTTCTATCTTTTGAAAACAAATAAGTTATGGAAGTATTTATGAAATCGTACCATAGGGACCATGCCTTTGAAAGAAAGGGACGAGCCTTAACATACCTGATTGATCTCCTACGAATTAACGCTTATTCTTTTGAACTTGCAAATCTACACTCAAAAGAAATTATACTACCATTAGACTTATCGTCATATGCCTATCTCAAGTCCTTAAACCAAACTCTTTTAGAATCAGCCAAAATTCGGGCAGCATCTCCCTTATTTATATGCCTAGCCCAAAATCACAATCCAGCAACCAAAAACAACAACAACAATACCAACATCAACAACAATATTATCAATACCAATATATTCCATAAAACATCCCACGCGATGTTTTTCAACATACAACAATTGATACACTTCCTTTCTTCCCAATCAAGGAGCATAATCTCATCAACACACCAACATTAGATACCATCTCTATACATGTAAATCAGCCTAGCCAAATGGCCACAACATGCTCAAAATAGTCCATAAACATAACAATTACAACGCGACACTTTATGACCTTTCCTCCATAACTATTTTCACTTTTAAGTCTTGCTAAACCTTCAAATCAACTCAACATAAGAGATAGGATGAAGAACATACCTTATAATTGAATGAATTCAGCCACACCAACTTTCTTCAAGATCAAACTTACCACAACATCAAGTAGAAGCAAGAACAATCACCTTTCATGGACTAGTTTAGTGTAATCTTGTTAAATTCTTGATTTAATGGGCTATAACTGTTTGGGGGTTGTGTTGAGAAGTTTCTAGGACTATTGAGAATGTAAAATTCTGAAAAAATGGAGTTAATGGGATATTTATACCCCTCATAAGTCGGTTCCACCGACCTTCTCAAGTGGGACCCGCGGAAGCCATTTGGCAACTTTGAGTCTTTATCTTAAAATGGCCTTAATTCTTGCTCCTGATATCATGTGAGGGCCCACAACATATGGTTGGAAAGACCTTTCAATTATCTACAACTTTCATTTTTGGTGCGTTTCCAAATTCCAAACTTATAATAGTGTTTTGGCCCCTCCAAGTCAGATCATCTGAAAACGTATCCTTAAATCATTCTTTTGGAGGGCATATGCACATATTTGGCTTAAAGGTCCTTCTTAAGACTTGCTCAACTTCCCATGTAATACTCATATCACTTTTCATATGTCCTTTATAAAACCCTAACATGTGGGCCCCACCGTAACCTACGGTTACGAGGGTTATTCATCAAGTAACGTGTTAACTGATTTACTCCATACGGTCTCCAAATGTCATATATATATATTCTTATACTCAGATCATATAATCTTCATCCCTGATCCTTGTATAACTTTGCTCTCCCTTGAGCTCATACTAAGCCGTCTACAGTCTTGGTAACACGAAATTTTTCGGCGTGTAACAAACACGTTTTGGGGCTTGAAAGTTTTTTTGAATTAAGGGCAAAACCCCTAGCATTGAATAAAGCTCTAAACTTTATGATTAAAATTGATCGTAGAAATATTGTTGAACGAAGAGGATTACGTTTGCTAGCTTTTAGCGAGAACCATTTTCAAAACATTTTGACATATATACATGTGCTTTGAAATCATTGTTTGAAACATGCCTACTTTTAAGAATGTTTTGAAATCATGATTTGTAATGTTTTGAAATCATGATTTGTTATGAGAATTCTCTTTGGTTGTTTGTACAAGCTGAACCTTAGTTTGGTGGTCGTTACTTGTTGAACTTATTTTCGAACTAAAGATGATATTTGAACAAGGTCATGCGTGTGTAGGGTCAAGCCCGCATCAAACCTCATACAAATTATACTATGATCGAAACGTGTATTTTCCTATTATGGATTATTTTGCCTATTTTTGGAAGATCGAAACTTTACACATGTTTTGTTCGTTATATGGGTTTTTTGGAACTTGAATGAAGGATTTGAATAAGATTTTTAAATCGGTTATGACTTAAAATACCTCTATTGTGAGAAGATGGCTTGAGAAGTGAATTTGGCTATCAGCCATGATTGATGATTCAGTTAATATGCTATGACTGGTATTTGCTTGTGTTTGGACCTGTATGGGCAAGTTGTGCTAGTCCAGAGGACGATTAACCATTATGGATCCTAACGTATCGCTTTTGAGCATTGTTGTGTAAGTCCAGACGATGATCGACCTTCGTGGCATGTATCCCAGTGTATCTATTGCTGTGTCAGTCCAGATGTCGATTGACCTCTGAGGCGTGTAGCTCGGTATATCTATTGTTGTGCTAGTCTAGAAGATGATTAGCCTCCGTCGGATAATTTCCCAGGTATCAAATGATTGTCGCCCGTGACTTGGCATGTGTTGATCTTTTGGTTGCATGTGAGTGACTTATGGTGATCTTGATTTCGTAAGTGAAAGACATAATGAGATGAACGGTATAATAAGTTAAAATTGATATATTCATGTGCCTTGACTTTTTACTGGTGATTTTGCTAAGTTTATTGGCTTATTCTATCTCTGGATTTCGAATTGTTCTTCATTGATACTATTTTATTAATTTTACTATATTATTTTGTCATGTTAACTATTACCCTTTATACACTCAGTGAGTGCCCTCAGGCATATCATTGTTATTTTTATGGTGTGTCAGGTAACGTTGAAGAGCAAGTTCATGATACGCGTGCATACTAGGAGAACTTGCTACTTTCCAGACTTATTGGTGAGCCCACACCCTTGTTCGTGGGACACCCCTATTTATCTAGCTTTATTGTTTTAGTTTTCGGGCTCCGTCCTGATGTGTTAGACTCTGTTTATGTTGCTTAGAAGCTCCATTGTTAGATGTTGTGTTGTGGGTAGATTGTTGAAGGATCGTATGACTTGTTGGAGTGTTTTCCACGTTTTATGACATCTTAGTTCTATTAAACTTCCGCTCATTTTTATAAGTATGACTATGCATTCAGTTAGCCATAAATAAGTATTTTAAATAAATGTTGAAAGATTGTCAAAAGTGATTAGATGTTTATTGATTTTATAAGGTGCTTCCGGTGTTGTTCATGGCATCGGATGCCTGTTGCGCCAGGTTCGGGTTTGAAGCGTGACTGTTACCAATGAGATTAACAACTCAAGTATATAAATTTTTAAACATTTTATTCTTTAAGATTTACCACTTATAAAATAATAAACCTTATTGACATTTAACATTAAAAAACCTCTCGCTCCAAAAAAATTACTATCTCATATTTTTTTAGAAAAATTGCAGCCCATGTCCTGCTTAGAGCTGAGTTGAACTAGCATTTTCGAGGCCCCTTTTAATAAATGGTTGGGTTGGATTAAACTTTTGAAGTATCCTTTGGGTTGGTCCAGACTAGCTGTGACAATCAATCAGCCTAAACTGCGATGACACATACTCATAACCTGTTAGGTGAACCCGCTAACATGCAAAGTCCATTTTCAGTTAAGAAAAGACAAAAATAACTTTTGACCAAGATTTAAATCAAAAACCAAATTATAGAGTCATAAACTGCAGAATTGACATAAACATTTCCCAAAAAAAAGGTGATTCATGAGTGGCTAAAAGAGTAAATACAACTGGTTTTAAAATACAACATTGTTCAGATGATAGAAACAATAAAACAAAAAATAAAAGGAAACTCCAAGGAATCGCGAAGCGACAATTCACCTCGATAGTCTCCGTACAGCTTCTAAGGCTGGCCATATACTACACTAGTGAGATATGGTATATCCTAATATTTAGTCCTGGTATCAACATATGTGGTCATCACATCGCATATACATTACCCTCGTATCATAGTATATCACAGTTAAGTCAATCTGGAAAAAATTCCCTCATTAAGGCTAAAGCCTTAACTTACCTCGATGTGAAGTGACTCTAGCCCTCTTGAACCACCTTTATTTGCCTCGAATCAATGACACATGTTCGATCTATTTAAAAGAATATTATACGGGGTTAAATGAGTCCAATAATACTCATATTATAATATTTAACTAAAACAAGGTCAACCAAAAAATTCAAATCTGAGCCCCATGATTAAAATCTGAAATTTATTATATTTCCGATTATCCATATCTAACGATTCCAAATCTATCACTAGATTTCAAATCCGATGTCAAATTGATCCCTTAATCCCCAATTTTCACCCTTTAATCTAGGACAAAATCTCCTACTTCTAATTCAAAATCCCATAAACTAGGCGTTAAATTAGACAGGAAATCATAATAATTAAAACTCAAGTTAAAATCACTTACCTAAAATTCGACGATGAAAATCCTCTTTAGAATCATCACAACCCACGGCCCCAATGCCCTAAAGTGATGAAATAACCTCAAATCTTGAAATCTGTTACTTATTGATGTGCCGGGAAATTATGGCACATCTAAGGCCTTTTTACGAGAAGTTTTACTTGTTTTTAAGCAAGTTAGTGTCAATTTAATGTGTGTTTAGTGTTTTTCAGGTAATGGAGCAATTTTGGGATGAAAACTATTAAAGTACAGAATTTGGCCTTGATTACAAAATATTGGCTGTATTCTCAAATACGGGCCATATTCTGAGGAGCCAAGTTCTAGCCAAGCTCAGGATCCTGATACACCACCAGAGGGTCGGAAATTAGCCATCCGGACTAAACGATTGGAGAAAGAAAAACTCAGGCTCTTGGTCAAAAGTTCAAAGGAGTTATATGACCAATGGATGGCCGGGACAAAAAGTGGGGGCAAGCCATAGAGGAACATATTTGAGGAGCAGCGATTGATTTTCGAGGGTATTTCGACATATCCACGGATTGACAAGACCGTCAGGATGTATCAGTTAGATGTCTTCACTCACGAGCCAGGAGAGTATTGTCCTCATGTGGTGAGGGAGTTTTATGCTGCATATGGGGCTGTGATGAATGAGATGAAAAAGTCAAGTCATGCTTGGCACGAAATTCCTATGTTGGAGACCGTCACCATCCGGAACTCCCGGGTTGATATTTCCTCTAAGGCCATCAACAGAGTGTTATTTGGAAATGATTATGTTGGGCCTACCGACTTGAGAATATTCCTAGATAAGAGAAATAGGAAAGACAAGAAGTCTGTGAGGCAATGGACTGCAGCTACAATCACATCTCAGCCAGGCAAGCAGAAATGGACAAATGATGGGAGAGTGAAGATTACTAAAAGTTGCTTGATGACGGAAGCCAAGTTTTGGTGGACGTTGCTTAGGTACCGGATCACTCCAACTTTGGCTGAAAACACCTTTTCGACCAGTCAGGCAGTCACTATTGCCTCTTTTCTGTCAAAGTATCCGATTACTATTGGGGAGATAATTGCTGAGGATTTGCATGTGAGGGCACACAAGCCCAAGCAATCCATGGTATTCCCGTGTCTTATAATGGAGTTGTGTAAAAGGGTGAGAATATTTGAGCTTCCAGAATGGGACAACACCATCAAAGCTATCCATGTGAGAGACTGGAGGAAGAATAAGGTTACGGGTGAGGATGATGATAAGGCAGATCAGTCCGGTGATGACGACGACACTCAGTTCGAGTTGAGTTCGAGCCATGCTTTTAGGACTGATCCAGTCGAGCCTATTTTTGATGCTCCTACCACCGCAAGGCGATGCCACCGGCGATGCCCCTGCCCCGACTCGAGTTCGGTGCTGTTGAAGGCTACTGGTGCCGGCCTTTGCCATGCCGCCACAACCACCGTGCTGCGCCCGAGACCGCGGGTGCCCCGCTTCGTCGTTCCACCACGGCGCGGTTTCAGATGTAGAGTTGCTAAATTTCTCCAGAGCCAATTATCATGAGATAGCCTTCAGGACACTAAAGGCGGAGAAGCAGATTGGTGTGATTATGTCTTAGATTAACCCTCAGGTGGCAAAACAAATCAGAGAAGCCAAAGCAGAGATCAGAGAAGAATATTAACAGTCTCATAAGGTCTTCCAGTCCAGATTAGATGGGTTCGAGACGAGACTTGTTTAGCTAGCGAAGGCCACACCCGGAGGTGGTTCGGCAACATTGAGAAATGAATTAGCCAAGTTGAAGGCCGACTTTGAAGCACTAAAGGCGCAAGAGCGAGTAGAGGAGCTTGTTCTGGCACCACATACTAGCGAGGATATTGATATCCCTGTTCAAAACCTGCTTGACTCTGAGGAGAAAGAAGAGGAGTTAGAGAAGGCTCGGGGGAAACGGCCACTAGCTGTCGTGCATGAAGATCTGGGGGAGAGGAACAAGAGGCTGCGCCAAGTGGAAGAGGAGATGGTGCAGGAAGTTGCACTGAACTCTCTGCGAGAGAACTATCCAGACCCCATGGATGCGTCAGGCATCCAGCCCCGAGAGGCGACCTCTGATGTTATTGCGTCTGAGGCAGCACAGTCCCGAGCTGATGAGCATAGCGCCTAGAGAGTCCAGGTATCCCTTCCCCTTTTCTACTTACTGTTGATGCAGTAGGGACACTGCATGATTTTCAGCTGGGGGTGGGGGTACTTGATCATGTTAATAGTGTAAATAGGTGTCTAGGAACCCCCTCGGCTTTTCTTTGACAGAGTTCTTTTCCTGAGGGGTTTTTGTTGTTGAAACAGGCATGTTTAGGTTTTTTAGGTAGAATAGAGTAGTTTTGGCTTATATGGTAGTACTTTAGTAACTTACGGCATGTTAATTTTTGATTTGGCAGATGCTTTATAAAAAAAAAAAAAAAAAAAAATGGAACCCCTCAAATTTTTGATGAATACTTAGGAATAACTATGAATTGACGTGATTGGTTCTTTTCATGACATGATAATTACGAGAGTATTAAGTACGATAAATGATTGCTTAGGAGGTTGTGTTAAGGCAATTATGTTGCCATTGTGTGTTGTGAGTTTTAGTTTCGTTCACTTATTGTGCTTGCAATCTTGAACTTGCCCGAGTAGTCGTGTTTGCATTCTAAGGATGTATTGGTTGTGGAATGATCCTAGGCCGTCTTTGTGTAATTAAAAACCCTTTCTAAACGCTTTTGTCCCTAACCTGTTTGAACAATGATCCCTAGTTACCCATTTTGAGCCTATGTGACCTATTTTCTTTGACTAGCCGTTAACAAGTCTTTACCCTTTCTTTGAACAATCCCATCTTTTGCACCAAAGTCCCTCCTTGACATGATAAATGTGAAAAAAGAATAATTTGGGGGTGTTGGGTGAATTATGTAGAGAATGAGGCTAAAAGCCTAAGTTAAGGGTGGAAGCGAAGTTATATGGTATAGGGTTCGGTGTTAATAAGCATAGTATTGAAGAAAAAAAATTATACTAGTATTTAGCCTAATAAAGTCACACCGATCCTTCAGGATAAAGTAAAGAAGCGAAGTAAGAAGGGCGAATAAAATAGAAGAAAAAGTGTAGTGTTCAAGAAGGGTGAGCCACTATTGACCAAATATGTATCCTACCCGTCCCGAAGCGTACATTACAACCCTACAAAGTCCTAGAGTGATCATAACTAAGATGTCCAAAGATGAGAATGTTGAAAACGAGGGCAAGCCTATGGTATGTGTGAGTGCAATCTGTGAATTTCTTTGTGAGAGTGAGCGAGTTCTCTTCTCCTTTGTCTTAGTCCCTATTGTGTTGTGCATATGTGTGAGGGACATTCTTTGGTCCATGTGAGGGCATTCGGATGAAATTATGAGCATTCCCTAAAAAGCAACGTTTGTGTGTATATTGATGCTTCTGATAATGTTATGACACGGATTGAAACTTCATTGTGAGTTGTAGTGTCCTGAGTATGAATCGTGTTCTCATTTTGAAAGATGAGGTGGTTATCTGTGACAAACATGCATGCCCGTAGTTCTAAGTTAAAACCATTGTAGACATTAGTACTCCGTTATATCTAGATGTTAGATTGAGTCGTTCTGTTGTATGACTTGCTTGAGGACAAGCAAAGACTTTATGTTGGGGATGTTGATGTGCCGGGAAATTATGGCACATCTAAGGCCTTTTGACCTGAAGTTTTACTTGTTTTTAAGCAAGTTAGTGTCAATTTAATGTGTTTTTCAGGTAATGGAGCAATTTTGGGATGAAAACTGTTAAAGTGCAAAATTTGGACTTGATAACAAAATATTGGTCGTATTCTCAAATACGGGCTGTATTCCTTGGGCGCAATTAAAGTTAAGCTGAAACAGAAAGTCATCTTTGAGAAGATGTTAAAATACGAACAACTTTTACGGACCGTATTCCACTTTATGGTCTGTATTTCAAAGTGTATTTAACATTAAGACACTTGGCAGAAAGTTGAGATTTTACAAGTTGAAATACGACCAAGCAGAATACGGACCGTAAATCAAAATATGGTCTGTAATCTAAGATGTGCAGTTGCCTAGATTTTGAAGGAAGACCAAGCTGTAAACCCAGTTTACGGTCCGTAATGTGAAATACAGACCTTATTTTATGCCGTCGGGGACCAAAGTGTAAATCTATAACTTTTACGTTTTCAAAACCTATAAATAGCCCAATGTAGGGTTTTATTTATCATCAGTTATTATTTTGACTTTTGGCTTAGAACATTAACTACTCTCTCGGTTTTGGAGATTCAAAGCATCAATTCAAGTATTATCAGTTCCTCTTTTCATCAAAAGTAAGCAATTATGAATTCTTCAACTTCTTATTTCTTGTTCTTTGTCATGAGTAGCTAAACACCGTTACTAGGGTTGTGAACCCAATGATGGGTGTTTTGTGATTGGGAATAGAGATTGATACATGCATAATGGATTGTTAGGGTTTATTTATTCTTCATTCTTTCATTCATAATTAATGGTTGCAAACATTGATTAAAGCCATAAACCTTGATTTGTTTGGGAAAATAATTAGGGTTGGGTATGAATAAATAACAAAAACTCAAAGCTTTGAACTTTTTTTAATAAAGTCACTTAGGAATAAGAAGAATTTACTTGGCATAATTAACCGTTCTTCATATCAACTTTCTTATATTTGGGAAAATCATAGAAAGAGATAATCTTTATTTATTGGGAAATAGTAAGGATTCACATAGAGGTTAAGTGCATTCATATAATGATCCATTAGAAGTATATCAAGATCAATACCCATGATCATACACTTTATCTGAAGGGAACACAACCTTGGTTTCTTTTACCATGAATTACAATCCAAAGCAATTAGTTAGAAATTAGTCAAAAACAACCAACTTTTACAAAAGTCATTGGATTAAGACATTAGACCTAAATTAAGCATTCTACGATTTTAGTAACATTTTCACACCATATTCCCTGTGAGATTCGACCCCAACCTTGTTGGGTTACTATATTTGACATTGTCCGCTTTACGCTAATAAAAGGTGTAATTTGAGCGTATCACTTATATACTACCATGCATTTGTGCATCGCGCGACGAGGCACCTCGCGACCGCAAAAAAGAAGACTAGGGGGGATCCTTAGAAAATGTGGTATCCTGCCTGCAAACGTGAAAGCTTAGCCCCCAGCAGCACAGCGTGATCGCAACTCTAGTGCTCCATGATCATGAAGCACTGTAATTGCACCAGAAAAAAATAAAATCTACACATTTTATTTTGTGATTTGTGGTTTCAAAATCTACCCCAGCCCTCGTTCCAACCCAAACCCCTCAAACAAGTCCCAAATGTTTATATTAACTTGTTCAATGTCTCAAATTCTAAAACTGAGCGTCAAAATTTATAATTAAGGATTATATCTTTCCCCACTTAAACAAATGTTTTTCCTTGTACGGGTTTAGAATTGTATCAAAACTGTCAAACAACTATGGATATCTGCTCCTCATATGCAGCTCAGTTTTTTAAGTAGCTTCCTCTATCGGATAATTCTTTCAGTGCACTTTCACTGAAGCTATTCAGACATGTCTGTCCAAAATAGCCAACAACTCCTCCTTTATAGTTTTGGTTCTCATCAAGCTGGGTTGTATCCAACCTCAACACGCGTGACTTATCATCAATGTACTCTCACAGCATCGACACATGAAATACTGAATGAACTCCTGTAAACCTGGTGGCAAGGCAAGTTTGTAGGTCACCTCCCTAATGCGCTGCAAAACCTCAAACGGACCTTAAACCTTAGACCAAACTTGTCCTTATTTCCAAAATGCATTACACATTTCATAGGAAAAACATTCAACAATACCCTCTCACCCTCCATGAACTCCATATGACGTACCTTTTAGTCCGCATAACTCTTTTGCCTGCTCTAAGCTGTACGAAGCCGCTCCTAAATCAATTTGATCTTTTCAAAGGTATGTGCCTCATGACCTAATCTAACTAGATTCAAACCAATCAACGGGCGAACGACACCGTCTACCATATAAAACCTCATACGATGCCATCTGAATGCTAGACTGGTAATTGTTGTTGTATACAAACTCCTCAAAAGGAAACAACTACTCCCAACAACCTCAAAAGTCAATCATACAGGCCCTCAACGTATCCTCTAGAATTTGGTCCGCTCCGACAGGCCTTCAGTCGGTGTCATTCCCCAAAACTTTGGTGGGATGGACCACACCCGGTGCCTTAACTTTGACTGAACGGACCAACCTTACATACATATATAAATGTCACATATATATTTGAAAAAAGAAACATTTTATAAAAATACCTTATCTTTCAATAAACGTGGAATCATAATACTAAATAATAGTTATTCATATAAATCCCGTGAGGCTACATTTGAAATGACAAAATAAAATATGATATAATAACAGTATCTATGGACCCTCCATGACATTCATGAATAAAAGAAATATCAGGACAAGGACCTGGCTATACACCAATGAATATGTGAGTTCGTATTATCAACAAAAAGTCTCTGAACATCAAATGGGGCTCACCAAAAGAGAAGGATATGTGCGGTGTGCTTAAGGAGGATCCATACCGCCCTGAATATTTGTACCTGCATCTAAAATGAAGATGCAGCGCCTCCGACAAATGAGACCTGAGTACATATCGTATAGTACTCGCATGAAAAATGTACCCGTACATGGGAAAAGGGAAAAACAATATATATAATTATGGAGAAATAAAGCATGTATCAAGATAGAATTCTTTTCAATTTAAACATTTAAATAAAGATTGAGCTTTAAGCACACATAGCATTTTCCTTTGCTGGGAGTTTATTTCGTTACCAGCCTTAGCTTTGCTGGGAGTTCATTTCGTTACGAGCCTTATCATTAAAAAAGCACCATGTGTATGACATGAAAGTCTATCTCAGCCCGATCGGCTAAGCCATCTCACCACAATATTGTGAGCTTCGACATGTCATTTTGCTAGCAGTGCGTAAATCTCAATCAAGAGAATCATAAGACATCTCCCAAACCAAAAGAACGATCCTTGTCCTACGTCGACACACGTCGTTTCAGACTTTTGACACTTGGACAACAACCCTCCCGGTAGCTTAATAAGACTCCCAAAACATCTTCTTTATTACATTTGACACTTTTGGCCCATTTTGTAAAATCATGTTTGTTTATCCCAAAATCTTTTGAGGAATCTAAATTTCAATTATGTAAGAGCACCAGAAAATGTATACATAATTTTATGAGATTGAGATTAGGTTTCTCTCACATAATTGGATGAGTTATTCTATGACCGAGGCTTTAGTGAGCCCTGGAACAAGATGAGTGATGAAAGTAATGAAAGAAGAGTTAGAGTCCATGAAAATCAATAAAGTTTGGAAGCTGATTGACTTTTCGCCTGAGCATAGAGCTATTGGGAATAAATGGGTTATCAAAGTTAAACGCAAAACGGAGGGTCGATAAAAAGATACAAGACACGATTGGTGGCAAAAGGTTTTACTCAAGAAGCTGGAATAACTTATGAGGAAATCTTTTTACCAGTTGTGGAGTTTACTTCGATTCACTTACTTCTATTGTTGCATGTTTGGATCTAGAATTGCACTAAATGGACGTGAAGATAACTTTTCTGAATGGAGAACTAGACAAGGAAATTTATATAGAACAACATGTAGGTTTCATTATTAAAAGTATAACCTCAATAGGTAAATCTCTTGATGCTCTCCAGGTCCAGGAACTACTTCTCTATATGACTTACGTGTGTTATTGACATGGTACGCTTTGATCTAGTCCACCATGTGTGAAGTGAGAGATGCTGGATATTGGTTCGTTGGTCGCCCACGTGAACTGACACGACCCGTTTGTAGAAGACAAACACGAGGAAGTTATTTAACTTCCTAAAAATACTGCTACATTGAAATAGAGAAAAGAGCGTGGGATGGGTATGCCATAAAGTAGTTCGTAAATTTTTGGAGAATAACTTTTCCATGACAAAAAATTCTCTTCTTCTTCAATATAGATATTGATCTCTAAGATTCTCCCCAACAGACACACAAAGCATAAAAGAGGATATTTAGTTTGTGGATTAAACTTTTTTTCTAGTGAATAAAGTTCGACTTAGGGCATTTCTTTTGGAGGTGAGTTCAATGATTGCCGCTGCATTAAAACAATACATAATTTGTTATTCTCGCACCCTAATTTATTCTGACACTATATAAGGTGCAGTAGCTAGTCGCTTTTAAGAGCTAGTAGTCTGGATGGTCACTCAACTTAAGGTAATTGGCCACCATAGTTGCTCAACTTTGTTTTATCTTCCAAAAGTCACTCAACTTTGCTTAGTTTGCTTCCATGATCATTTTAGCAGGAAATACAATTTCCAATACCTATTTAATGACGTGGCTGTAATTTGTTGAAGAAATATTTAAAAAATTAAAATAAATATTTAAATTTATTTTAGAACCTAACTCATTTCTTATGTTGACGGCATCACCTCCATCTATCGTAAGAAGAATTTATTTATTTTTGAGTGCGAAAATAGTAATAAAAAAACTGATAAGTATAACGTAAAATCTTCATTAGCCGTGTTCGTCAGATGCAATCCCGTTTAGAAGGTGAAATACAGAAGAAAGCTGGAGGGCTTCTATTATAGACAAACAAGAGTCTATTTACGGACGGTTATAATTAAATTCTAATTCTCCAACAGGAGTCGGGGGAATGCAAAAAAAAAAAAAAAAAAAAGTGAAAAGATTAATTGAACAAGAGATGGACAGAAGAAAAAAGGCAAGCAAAGGAAAATAAGTTGAACTTCTCTATTCAAAATTCTCTATGAGACATTTATATGTGCTAAGCCCGTGAAGAACCTCCATCCTTCCCGCCAGTGTTTTCAGAGGCGATTTTTGGGTGACTCTCGGGGCGGGGCCTAACAAAAACGCTCCGAGGCACAAATGAAAGGCGTAGATCCTTAGGGCGTACGCCCTAAAATTTGGGAGCATAGGTCCTAGGCGGAAAAGCGTAAGCCCCGGGCGTAAAGGCGTACGCCCCGAGCGTTAAATTTAATTTTTAATGTTTTAAAAGTATTTTTGCTATAAATTATGATTTTATTATTGGTATAATGATATTTATACTCTATGTTATCATGTTTTCATGTTGTAGTGATTTTTTCGAGTCCGTTGCATTTTGCACCCCTAATGTCTGCTCTCTTTTGTGACTTGCACCCTATCCTATTTTTTTTATAACTTGCACCCTAACCTCTTCAATCTTTTGCAAAACAATTAAACCACCTTTTTTTTATAAATTTACCATGAGGGTAAAATAGGAATACATGAATCTTTTTTCATATCACAATGACAAAATTAATACTCGAAAAAGTATGAGATTTGTCAAAGTAAGAATGCAACTTGAGAACTGATAAAATCGATTCACAAATTGTTAAGCTCGGATCCACATCCATCAACTCACATAACAACATACCCATTCTCTATAGCAAGATCAGATATAAAATATAGAGAGAACCAGAGTTCCATAATGAAACATAAGAAGGGGGGGGGGGTGAATTGTGAATTTAAAGTGTAAGTCGACTGTTAATGCAACGTAGTCTACTCCCCTGCAATTCTTTAAACTTGGTCAGTAAACAGATGATAGTAAATAAAGATAAAACAGAAAGTAAATGAACATAGAGAGTTTTTATACTAGTTCGGATCACCGGTGTGGTGCCTAATCCAGTCCCCTTGGGTTACAAGGGTTTCCTTAGAGCTCTTTGTTGTAACTTGATTACAGGGGTGGTTCAATGTGAACCGTGACTTCAACTTTGACAGTTTCCAATCTTTCTTCTAATGACAGCCTCGACATGTATAGATAACTATTCTCTCTTTTCTTTTCTTAACACTATAATACTCACAGACTATAATGCTTTTACAAGATGAAGAGTAAATAACTATTTTGCTCAAGTGAAGTTGTGAGTTTCTCTGACTTGCGAGGGCTGTATTTATACTTGTGTGCAGTTCCACTTTGTGATCTTGACAGATGCTGCTGAATCAATTGTTCCATTTGATTGATTCTGATATGCTTGCTCTAAGGTAACCCAAGGGAGTTCGTCTCAATCAGGAATTTTGTGGGTATCCACTGATTGATCTTGATTCTTTGTTCCATCTTGACCTTAGTTTGATGGACTGAGCTGTATGTTCTTTCCTTTGCGATGCAAGATGTATGAGTCTGCTTGGCTGTCTTGTTTGTATCCTTTCCTGTATTCTACCTTTTTTCCTTATGAGGATCTGGTATATCGCTGAACTTGATTGATCTGCTTTCCTTCCTTGTGGGGCTCTGATATATTGATGTGTGATTGAGATAAACTTGATTGACCTGCTTTCCTTGTGAAGATGGTTGATTGGCTTCTTTGTATCCTTGATCAATCGACTTTCCTTGTAGAGAAAGTCCTAGCAGTCTACTCCGAGAATTTCCATTATCTTCCTTTTTGAGTTTCCTACCCGTAAATGTGTCACATTAAAACATTTCTAATATTACAAAATATTATTATGAAAGCTAGCACATAAGAACCAGCCAGCACGAACTACACTACCCATCTACTATTTTAATCCCAAAACAAAGAAGACCACATCTATTTTTCTGAGAGAAAATTATAGAACGCACAAAATCTCAAACACACACCAAGAGAAGAAAAAAATAACTGGGTGTAGAATGATAAGAAGTAAACTGTTGGATTTCTTAATAGTGACTTCCCCAGAACTATTTGTTACTGTGATTGTTGTTGCTTCTGTTGGTGAACAGTTATAGACATCACATATAAAAGAATGTTCTGGAGAATCGCAGTCTTCTCTGCAACAGGGTTCTACAAAGCTCCATCTGCTAAAAGCACTAGCAATATAGCCTTCACTTGGACAACAACAGCTGAAATAAATCAACCTCATAATTAAAAGTGCTAGACAACAATATAATTATCCTAATGGCTGGGAGAAGTTAACGGGATAAAGACACATTGCAAGTGTAAAAGTCAAATGTATTTCAGGAATGAGTGACTAAGTGGTAACTAGTGTCAGAAGTGATCTTAAAATCGAGTAAGAAAATATAACAAGATAGTGCATATGAAATGGAGTACTGTTTAAGAAGGTATCAAAATTCGAGTCCGGAACCAAAATGCCCCCCAAAAAAACATTTTGAACCAAAATACCCAACAACAAAAAAATGTTACGAAAATACCTTTAGCGCAGTAATTTACTGCGCTAAAGCAGTTAACGGGGACGGTTCCGTTAACTGCTATAGCGCAGTAAATTACTGCGCTATAGTGTTCCTCTTTTTTTTTTTTTTTTTTTTTTTCGGCCCTTTTGGTTAACCCTTCTTTCATTACACTTTTTAACGTACTTTGACCATAGATTAATCATGCTTCGGGACCCCGAAACTTCAATATTTTATATAGAACCCTACTTATTTTTGTGCGATTAATAAGGTAGGATCAATACATCAAGGATACACAAAAGTTCGGATGGTTGTTTTAGTGGTTGAAAAGTGCTCGAACGCCATTTTCGTTTCAAGGCTCGGTGACATTAGCTTGAAGTTCTTTACGAATACTTAAACTTGTTCATTAATAATTAATTAAAAGTTAGTCAAAATGGCAGCATTCATACCAAAAAAAAAAAAAAAACTTAATTAAATTGCATCATTCATATCCTTGAGTAGATGAAAATACTTAACATACTAATATTCTTCAAAAATAAGAAATCCAAACTTTTAAAAATACAATCATCAAAGTAAGAAAAAAACTTAAAAAACATTCATCAATTAATGCCCTTGAGTTGATCTTCCGCCACCACCGCGAGATGTGCCACCACCACTAGAGGTACTTCCACCACGAAAGTTTCCTCCACCACGAGAGGTACTTCCACCGCGAGATGTAGTTTGACCACCATGCCGTAAGGGACACTTGCGCTTATCATGACCAATATAATTGCAAAATGAGAATTTTCGAGTGTATCTCCCCAGTGGAACATCCATTTCATTAAGAATACGCGGGTATGCATTCTTTCTGAATTTACGGATAAATGCTTTATTTGCAACCATTGAAAATGGATCCGGTGGCCAATAACTCTCACTACCAGTGGGTAGAACCTTCCCAGCATACGTTCTTGCATAATTTTCAACCGTATATTCCTCGGCCGTGTACGGGGAGCGTTCTTCCCATTGTGATAAAACACTTGAAGGCATGAGAACATGGCATGTGATATGATTGCCACTTGCCGCATGTGCATGTTCTTGGAATCTCACAAATTGTGTGGACGTTACCTCCTTTACCTTGGTGCACACTTGTTGTGAGTTCAAATATGCGCTCGCGGGGTTGTACTCCATCCGGTCATGTTTCGAGCCTTATATTTGTGGTATTCGAAACGCTTTTGACGGTTTTGGCATCCATCTTAGACCTTCTGCATGTGCTTTGGCCTCTTTTGATCTCGACGAACCGCTCCACAACTGTTTGCTTAAATGTCATTCTCACCATTGCGGTGACGGGTAGTCCCGTGCGATTTCAACAAGCCATTGAATGACTCGAGTTGTTTGTTGTCGACATACCCCATCGCCTACCTTCATCGGTGTAATGTCCATTTGTCTTTATCAATTGCATTTAACCATTGGAAGGCTTCCTCGTTCGCCCGCCTAATAATGTCCATCGCGGAGTTAAACTTCTTCTCCGATGCTCTGTTGCCGCCCACATCCAATTGCAAAGTCTTTGGGATTCAATATGCCTTTTGGAAGTTTGCCTTCAAATGCCTTAAACAATAACGATGGTAGGCAAAGGGTGGTCGCTACCCACGCAAATTGAACATATTGTGCAATATGCCGAGCGTATGCATCGATATCACACATATTCCCATAGGATCCTTAATAACGTGTTGCCTTAAGTAGTCCAAAAACATACCCCACGTACTAATGCTCTCATTAGCTGCAATTGCAAAAGCTAAAGGGAATATAGCTCCATTTGCATCCATTCCAACTGCTATTAGCAGCTTTATGTCATACTTCCCATACACATGTATTCCACCTATTGATATTACAGGCCGACAATGAGCAAACCCATCAATACATGGTTTGAAGGCCCAAAACAAAAAATTAAAAATATTACCGGGCACACCAGGCTTCGATTTGAGCTTTCATTCAACAACAGTACCATGATTGAAGTGTTGTAGAGCCGCCATGTATCTCGGCAACGTCTTGAAAGAGCCCTCCCAATTGCCGAAGACTATTTCATGTGCACGCCTACGCCCAAGATACGCCTTCCTCCTAGTAACAATTTTGCTATATACTTTCAGGACGGCTCTAATACAATCTTTAATAGGGTACCCGAAAAAGTTGAAATATCAAGCATATAACAACGAGGAACATTATATTAACACCAAAAATAAAATAAACTTAGGCGAAAGGGATACCTTGGGTTTTCTCTAATGTCGCCAACTAATACACGCGCAATCAAATTAGTATCTAGATTGCAATGATCATCTGGGAGGTCACCCATATCACAAGTGTGCTTTGTGTAGAACTTTGAAATAGTCCACATCTTTTTAGCAGTTTCCTTACCACGGAGCATCCATTCGTGACCTTGATATTTTCGTTTGCAGACCAATCGCCAAAGTTTTCGTGTGGAATCGTCAACTTTAAACTCCCTCATCCCCTGGATGCAATAAATCTTAACAGCCCTTTGCAATGATTTTTTCAAGCTGAAAATCATCCCTTTTTCAATATGAGCCTTTTGTTTTACCAGATCCACTGGCTCTTTCCACAAACTTCGCCGAATATGATCATCATCCCTAGTAAAGACAAAGGCATCTGGGCGATCTTGAAGATGATCAAGATAGGGGATCTCATCGGAATGCCCTTTGAATCGGGGTCGACTCTTGTTGTTGAAATTGGCTTTGCAGTACGAACCGAGTCAACTCTTGCTGTTCAAATAGTTCCGTGAATTCGATTTCCTCCTCATGCGCCGATCGTTCATCATGTCTTGCAACGGTTCTACTTGATGTTGAGGATTAGTTCCAACCTCAATCTCATCGTCACTTTCCTCCGCATTAGGTATTTCCTCACTATCATTTGGATGACGTCACTATATAATTCGGATAATCCGGACCATCTATAGCAGGCCTTTGCCTATAATTTGGTGCAACCACCACATTCTCCCTACGCAAGAAATTAGGGTGTTTTAACTACTACACATCAAATAACACTATTGATGTTAAAAAAAATAGACGTACCGATAGTAATCAATTGTACCGAAACTTGAGGAAGGACCATCGCTTTGAGTTGTTGGATAGGCTGAGGATGTTCCAACCTGATTCATCCATCCCGATTGAGGAGACCGTCCGATATGATCCATATCATGTGTATAACCCCTAAATAATATAATCGACATCATTAGTAGCATTCAAGTGCCACTAATAATAATAATAATAATAATAATAATAATAATAATAATAATAATAATAATAATAATAATAATAATAATAATAATAATAATAATAATGTAAAAAATGAATATTTAATAATAATAATGCCGTTAAAATTAACCGACTTAATAATAATAATAATAATCCGAGGCATTTCGCTAGTCAAAATGCTTTCATAGGTACTCATGTCAGGGTAATTGTGTTGATAAGTAGGTTCCGCTTAAGTGACTTCAGCCTGAATTATAGACGGGGCTTCCCGACGAGGTCTATTTCGGGCTTCCCGAAGAGCCCTAGCCATGAATTCAAGTCGATTAATGGGGACCTTCCCTATATACATTTCAAGGACATTTAAAGTTATGCATTTCCTATAATCATAAGGCGCCTTCAAAAAATCAGTCAAAGAATCATCGTCTTGAATGTACCACTGTCCATAACTTGTTACACCATGCGGCGTAAATGACGTTGGATATTTTCCAATTATATTTAGATCAAAATCACTTCTACTAACTAGTAGTCTATTATACAAGGCTTGGAGTAGTTTTGAGAATTTTAAGTCAAGTGGAAACTTAACATGGTATTTTGGGAAGAATCATAGCGCAAATTATTTTCCTCGAATATAATTTATCCGTCCCAGAATAAAGAAACTCTAATTCTTGGAACATCTGCCATATTTTGAATAATTTAGGAGGAATACAAAATGCAAAAACTAGATGAAACTTTGAATTTTTTGCTTTTTTTGCGTTATACAAACTCGGTATTTATAAGATTTGAAGTTTGAATATAGAACCAACGCATGCATGCAATTACAGTGTCTTGCAGTGTTACGTCAAATCAAATTAAGTGCGGAGAGTTGCATAACGCATGAAATAAATGCGTTATGGCGATTCCTAATGAAATATGCGATTAATAACTGCGTTAATGCATTAAGATACGATTATAACGTGATAATTTAATGCGTTATACGGCATAACGCATTATTTTACTGCTATACCTATGCCGCACCATATTGTCGCCTCACTCAAACAGCCAAAAACGTCATGATTCGAATCAAACTTTATATAACGTAATTTGATGAATAGTTGTTACCAACCACACAACATTCCACACAAAATTGAGTTACTATGTCATTTTTTGACCAATTTAGAGATATTAGTCGTGTTATATCGTTCACTCCAGCAAACATATTTGAAGCAATGGGTAGGACTTGGGAACTAGATGGCGATGATTTTCATTACTCAAATAACCCTAACGATAGATTCAATCGAGAATACAATAATAAAATGAGAGAGGAGTGAGATTGGCGTGTTAGGGAGGCCGAAGACCTTTGGAGCACAAGTTAGCGTCGAGGCTTAAACGCCCAAAAAAACGTGCTATGTCAATGCCTCGCGGAACTCCACAAGAGTTTAATTTGGCTCTTAATCGTTTTCGCGAAGAGAACAATCGGATGCAAATACGTTGCCATAGGGGTAGAATATGGTATACATGGTAGCACAAGATTTAGATCCAAGTGGGATTCAGACTGTGAAATGTCCGATGAAGATTAATATTTTTCTTTACAATAAGGTAAGTAGGTGAGGTCATAAAGACCCCCCCCCCCCAAGGGTACTTGGGGTTTGCAACTATATAAGTAGCTCCTTTCTTTTGATATTAATAGACTACTTACCATATTCAATGTCGAAGTAGAAACTCTACCTTGGTCTTTACTCCTTCCAAAAGAACCAAATAGCAAGGATGATGAGAGTTCAAATCATAGTAGTTTTTCAAAGCGATACAGTGATTTCAAACTAGATGAGCTAAATCCCCAACTTCTTATAGAGCGTAATGATGATTTTACGCGATTGGGTGAAATATTCGAGATCCGCGGGAATATTATTGCGGTTTACGCGCGAGAATGGTCACGACGGCTTGCCGAATCGAACGTCTTGTTCGTGACTTGAAAAATCTCAACGCTCCAATCCCAACAAGGTACTCCTTAACCATGCCTCAAGTAGGTCCGAAACTTGCATGAAGCTTTTGTGTAAAGGATTAGAAAAGAAAATAACATAATGCGGCAAGACGTTGTAGATTTTACATGCTAAAGTTGGCCGAAGAACAAGCATCATCAACCGCAGAGAACTAATTACCGAAAAAAGATGTCTTAAGAAACCGCAATATTTTTCCGAGGACGATATCGAGGACTTGTACTATGATGATGATTAAGAATGTTGTGATTTTAGCTTTAAGTTTAATATATCATTATGCTGTTATTTTGAAGAATATTAGTATGTTAAGTATTTTCATCTACTCAAGGTTATGAATGATGCAATTTAATTAAGTTTTTTTTTTTTTTTTTTTTTTTGTATGAATGCTGCCATTTTGACTAACTTTTGATTAATTATTAATGAACAAGTTTAGTAGTAAATAAACTTCAACCTAATGTCACCGAGCTTGAAAACGAAAATGGCGTTCGAGCACTTTTCAACCACTAAATGACCTATCCGAACTTTTGTGTATCCTTGATGTATTGATCCTGTATTAATCGCACAAAATAAGTAGGGTTCTATAGAAAATATTGGTTTCGGGTCCCGAAGATGATTAATCTATGGTCAAAGTACGTTAAAAAGTGTAATGAAAGAAGGGTTAACCAAAGGGGCCGAAAAAAAAGAAGGGACACTATAGCGCAGTAATTTATAACTATACAGATTAACCAACCGTCCTCGTTAATCGCTTTAGTATAGCAAATTACTTCGCTAAAGGTATTTTCGTAATATTTTTTTTTTGTTAGGGTATTTTGATTCAAAATATTTTTTCGGGAGCATTTTGGTTCCGGACTCATCAAAATTCATTCTAGTTTCCTGTTTTGGGAAGAGAACTCTAGTTTTGGTAAGCCACAAAAAGGACAAAATGTCCTTTCTTTTACTTTTAGTTCGGTGCTCTGAAGGGAAAGAGACAAAAATCTGTTTGATTGAGCTCTCTTTTAATTTTATGTCATTTTTTATTTCTTTCTTTTTTTGTATTCCTATTTTGCCCTCGTGGTAAATTTATAAAAAAAAATGTGGTTTTATTGTTTTGCAAAAGATTGAAGAGGTTAGGGTGCAAGTTATATAAAAAAAAATAGGATAGGGTGCAAGTCACAAAAGAGAGCACATATTAAGGGTACAAAATGGCCGTACTCGATTTTTCCTAAACTATATAAATAAATAAAGCAACTCATAGAAAAGTAACACCGTTTTCATAAATAGTATTTTTTTAGACGATTGTGTCCGAAAATCGGAGCATGACAAAGAGATTTTCAATGCTTTCTTTCCTTTTGCCCTTTCCTTATTTTGAATGTATAAAGAAAAAGTAGGTCCGCAAATATTAGTTTGAGGTTGTATGAGTAATAGATCCGGAGATTGATGATGGGGTGAATAGAAAGATTTCATTTTAAAGATAATCTAGGCTATTAACATTTTTTGTGTTGGTACCTTTCTCAAATAATATTTATAATAATTCTTTTTATATTATTGGTGATTTATTACAGAATTCTAGTGAAAACTTTACCTTTGCTTATTTTTTAGTAATAAAATTATAAAATTGAAGATACATGTGACATGCGCCCCGTAGGATCCGATGCAGACTTACGCCCGTGTCTAGGGCGCCGCCCGCTTTTTGTAAACGCCTCGCGTCCACCCCCCCTCTTAAAACACCCCCGCAAGCCTTTTTTGGGAGGGGTCCAAAACCCCTAAGGGGGTGCCTCGCTTTGAACTTTTTTGGGTAGTAAGTATACGGTAAAAAAGGGAAAACGTAAACCGTGAAACGAGGCCGGGGAAAGGAAAAAAA
>NC_081349.1:802692-815500 GCF_029784015.1 Lycium ferocissimum | reverse complement strand
ATCCTCCCTTATTAATCGAAAAAAATAAGTAGGGTTCTATATAAAATATTGAAGTTTCGGGGTCCCAAGCATGATTAATCTATGGTCAAAGTACGTTAAAAAGTGTAATGAAAGAAGGGTTAACCGGGGCCCAAAAAAAAAAAAAAAAAAAGAGGAACACTATAGTGCAGTACATTTCTGATAGCAAACGAACCGCCCTCGATCCCGGCTTCGTAGAATTCGCGCTAAATATTTTCGTAACATTTTTTGTTGTTGGGATTTTGGTTCAAAATGTTTTTTTGGGGGCATTTTGGTTTCCCGGGACTCGAATTTTGATACCTTCTTAAACGGACTCCATTTCATATGCACTATCTTGTTATATTTTCTTACTCGATTTTAAGATCACTTCGACACTAGTTACCACTTAGTCACTCATTCCCGAAATACATTTGACTTTTACACTTGCAATGTGTCTTTATCCCGTTAACTTCTCCGCCATTAGGATAATTATATTGTTGTCTAGCACTTTTAATTATGAGGTTGATTTTTTTAAAATTTGTTGTTGCCCAAGTGAAGGCTATATTGCTAGTCTTTTAGGATGGAGTTTTTGTAGAACCCTTGCAGAGAAGGCGCGATTCTCCGAACATTCTTTTATATGTGATGTCTATAACGTTCACCAACGAAGCAACAACAATCAAAAAAATAGTTCGGGGAAGTCATATTAAGAAATCCAACATTTACTTCTTATCATTCTACACCCGATTATTTTTCTTCTTTTGGGGTGTGTTTGAGATTTTGTGCGTTCTATAATTTTCTCTCGAAAAATAGATGTGGTCTTCTGTTTTGGGATTAAAATAGTAGATGGGTAGTGTAGTTCGTGGCTGGTTCTTATGTGCTTAGCTTTCATAATAATATTTTGTAATATTAGAAATGTTTTAATGTGACACATTTACGGGTAGGAAACTCAAAAGGAAGATAATGGAAATTCTGGTAATTGCTAGGATTTTCTCTACAAGGAAAGTCGATTGATCAGGATACAAAGAAGCCAATCAACCATCTTCACAAAGGAAGCGGGTCAAACAAGTTTATCTCAAACACACATCAATATATCGGAGCCCCAAAGGGAAAGGAAAGCGATCCCAAACAAGTTCCATATACCGGATCCCCTAAGGAAAAAAGGTAGAATACAGGGAAAAGGGTACAAACAAGACGCAAGGATCATACATCTTGTCGAAAGGAAAGAACATACGCTCGTCCATCAAACTAAGGTCAAGATGGAACAAAGAATCAAGATCAATCGGTGGGTACCCACAAAAATTCGATGAGACGAACTCCCTTGGGTTACCTTAGAAACAAGCATATCGGGAATCAATCAAATGGAACAATTGATTCAAGAAAATTCGTCAAGATCCAAAATGGAAGGGACCAGATACAAATTCGCAAGTCGAGAAACTCACAACTTCAAATTGAGCAAAATAGTTATTTACTCTTCATCTTGTAAAAGCATTAAATCCCTAGTATTATAGTGTTAAGAAAAGAAAAGAGAGAATAGTTATCTATACATGTCGAAAAATTTTCATTAGAAGAAAGATTGGAAACTTTAAAGTTGAAGTCACGGTTCACATTGAACCACCCCGAATCAAGTTACAACAAAGAGTCAAGGAAACCCTTGTAACCCAAGGACTGATTAGGAACACACCGTGATCCGAACTAGTATAAAAACTCTCATGTTCATTTACTTTCTGTTTTTTTCTTTATTTATATCATCGTTTACGACCAAGTTTAAAGAATTCGGGGGGTAGACTACGTTGCATTAACTGACTTACACTTTAAATTCACAATTCACCCCCCCCCTTCTTATGTTTCATTATGGAACTCCGGTTCTCTCATATTTTATATCCGATCTTGCTATAGAGAATGGGTATGTTGTTATGTGAGTTGATGGATGTGATCGAGCTTAACAATTTGTGAATCGATTTTATCAGCTTCTCAAGTTGCATTCTTACTTTGACAAATCTCATACTTTTTCGAGTATTAATTTTGTCATTGTGATATGAAAAAAGATTCATGTATTCCTATTTTACCCTCATGGTAAATTTATAAAAAAAAGGTGGTTTAATTGTTTTGCAAAAGATTGAAGAGGTTAGGGTCAAGTTATAAAAAAAATAGGATAGGGTGCAAGTCACAAAAGAGAGCGGACATTAGGTGCAAAATGCAACGACTCGAAAAATCACTACAACATGAAAACATGATAACATAGAGTATAAATATCATTATACCAATAATAAAATCATAATTTATAGCAAAAATACTTTTAAAACATTAAAAATTAAATTTAACGCTCGGGCGCACGCCTTTACGCCGGGCTTACGCTTTCCGCCTAGGACCTATGCTCAAATTTTAGGGCGTACGCTCTAAGGATCTACGCCTTTCATTTGTGCCTCGGAGCGTTTTTGTTAGCCCCGCCCGAGAGTCACCCAAAATCGCCTCGAAAACACGCGGGAAGGATGGAGGTTCTTCACGGCTTAGCACATATAAATGTCTCATAGAGAATTTGAATAGAGAAGTTCAACTTATTTTCCTTTGCTTGCCTTTTTTCTTTCCGTCCATCTCTTGTTCAATTAATCTTTTCACTTTTTTTTTTTTTTTTTTTGCATTCCCCAGCTCCGTTGGAGAATTAGAATTTAATTATAACCGTCCGTAAATAGACTTTTTTGTTTGTCTATAATAGAGCCCTCCAAGCTTTCTTCTGTATTTCACCTTCCTAGCTGCGGATTGCATCTGACGAACACGGCTAATGAAGATTTTACGTTATACTTATCAGTTTTTTTATTACTATTTTCGCACTCAAAAATAAATAAATTCTTCTTACGATAGATGGAGGTGATGCCGTCAACATAAGAAATGAGTTAGGTTCTAAAATAAATTTAAATATTATTTTAATTTTTAAATATTTCTTCAACAAATTACACCACGTCATTAAATAGGTATTGGAAATTGTATTTCGTAAAATGATCATGGAAGCAAACTAAGCAAAGTTGAGTGACTTTTGGAAGATAAAACAAAGTTGAGCAACTATGGTGGCAATTACCTTAAGTTGAGTGACCATCCGACTACTAGCTCTTAAAGCGACTAGCTACGCACCTTATATAGTGTCAGAATAAATTAGGGTGCGAGAATAACGAATTATGTATTGTTTTAATGCAGCGGCAATCATTGAACTCACCTCCAAAAGAAATGCCCTAAGTCGAACTTTATTCACTAGAAAAAAAGTTTAATCCACAAACTAAATATCCTCTTTTATGCTTTGTGTGTCGTTGGGAGAATCTTAGAGATCAATATCTATATTGAAGAAGAAGAGAATTTTTTGTCATGGAAAAGTTATTCTCCAAAAATTTACGAACTACTTTATGGCATACCCATCCCACGCTCTTTTTCTATTTCAATGTAGCAAGTATTTTTAGGAAGTTAAATAACTTCCTCGTGTTTGTCTTCTACAAACGGGTCGTGTCAGTTCACGTGGGCGACCAACGAACCAATATCCAGCATCTCTCACTTCACACATGGTGGACTAGATCCAAAGCAGTACCATGTCAATAACACACGTAAGTCATATAGAGAAGTAGTTCCTGGACCTGGAGAGCATCAAGAGATTTACCTATTGAGGTTATACTTTTAATAATGAAACCTACATGTTGTTCTATATAAATTTCCTTGTCTAGTTCTCCATTCGAAAAGTTATCTTCACGTCCATTTAGTGCAATTCTAGATCCAAACATGCAACATAGAAGTAAGTGAATCGAAGTAAACTCACATCTGGTAAAAAGATTTCACTAAGTTATTCCATCTTGAGTAAAACCTTTTGCCACCAATCGTGTCTTGTATCTTTTTATCGACCCTCCGTTTTGCGTTTAACTTTGATAACCCATTTATTCCCAATAGCTCTATGCTCAGGCGAAAAGTCAATCAGCTTCCAAACTTTATTGATTTTCATGGACTCAACTTTCTTTCATTACTTTCTCACTCATCTTGTTCCGGGCTCACTAAAGCCTCGGCCATAGAATAACTCATCCAATTATGTGAGAGAAACCTAATCTCAATCTCATAAAATTATGTATACATTTTCGGTTGCTCTTACATAATTGAAATTTAGATTCTCAAAAGATTTTGGGATAAACAAACATGATTTTACAAAATGGGCCAAAAGTGTCAAATGTAATGAAGATGTTTTGGGAGTCTTATTAAGCTCCCGGGAGGGTTGTTGTCCAAGTGTCAAAAGTCGAAACGACGGTCGACGTAGGACAAGGATCGTTCTTTTGGTTTTGGGAGATGTCTTATGATTTCTTGATTGAGATTTACGCCGCTAGCAAATGACATGTCAAGCTCAAAAAATTGGTAGATGGCTTAGCCGATCAAAGTTGAGATAGACTTTCATGTCATACACAGGTGCTTTTTTAATGATAAGGTCGTATAAATGAACTCCCGGCAAAGCTAAGGTGGTAACAAATAAACTCCCAAGAAAGGAAAATGCTATGTGTGCTTAAAGCTCAATCTTTATTTAAATGTTTAAATTGAAAAGAATTCTATCTTGATACATGCTTTATTTCTCCATAATTATATATATTGTTTTTCCCTTTTCCCATGTACGGGTACATTTTTCATGCGAGTACTATACGATATGTACTGGTCTTTTACTGAATGGCTAGATTTCATTTTAGATGCGGTACAAATATTCGGGCGGTATGGATCCTCCTTAAGCACACCGCACATATCCTTCTCTTTTGGGGAGCCCTTTGATGTTCGGAGACTTTTTGTTGATAATACGAATCACATATTCATTGGTGTATAAAAAGTCCTTGTCCCCGATATTTCTTTATTATGAATGTCATGGAGGGTCCATAGATATGTTATTATATCATATTTTATTTTGTCATTTCAAATGTAGCCTCCGGGATTTATATAAAATATTATTTAGTATTATGATTCCACGTTATTGAAAGATAAGGTATTTTTAAAAATGTTTCTTTTTCAAATATATATGTGACATTTATATTTTTGAAAGGGTTGGTCCTTCCCCAAAAAAAGTTAAGGCACGGGGGTCCATCCCCCCAAATTTTTGGGAATGACACCACCAAGGCCCCGTTGGGGGAAAAAATTCTGAGGATAGGAGGGCCGTATGATTGACTTTTGAGGTTTTTGGGAGTAGTTTTTTCCCTTTTTGAGGAGTTTGTATACAACAACAATTAGGGGCCAAAGTTGATGGCATCGTATGGGTTTTATAGGTGATGCTTTCCCGTTGTTTGGGTTTGAATCTGTTGATTAGGTCAGAGGCACATATTTAAAAGATCAAATTGATTTAGGAGCGCCCAAATTGGGAGGGCAAAAGAGTTAGGGGACAAAAAGGTACGTCTATGGAGTTGGGGGAGGGGAGGGGGATTTTAATGTTTTTCCTATAAAATGTAAGCTTTTGAAATAAGGACAATTTTGGGCCCGGTTTAAGGTCCCGGGGGTTTTGGGGCCGAAAGGGGAGGTGACCTACAAACTTCCCTTCCAAGGTTTTGGGTTTCTTCTTTTTTTGGGGTCGATGCGTGAAGTCATTGATGATAAGTCACGCGTGGAGGGGGATACAACCCCGTGAGAACAAAAAAAAGGGAGGAGTTGTTGGCTATTTTGGAGAATTTCAATAGCTTGGGTAAAAGTAAAAAAATTTTCCCGATGAGGTTTTTAAAAAGCGATAGGGAGGGATATCCTATTGTTTAAAGTTTGATACAATTTAAACCCGTACAAGGAAAAACATTTGTTTAAGGGGGGAAAAATATAATCCTTTAAATTTTAAAATTTTTACGTGTTTTTGAATTTAGACATTGAACAAGTTAAAATAAACATTTGGGACTTTTTTGAGGGGTTTTTGGGTTTGGGCGGGGGGCAGGGGGATTTTAAACCACAAATCACAAAATAAAAAAGTGTAGATTTTATTTTTTTGGGGAATTTTTGTTATGACTGGAGCACTAGAGTGCGAAAATGGGCCGGGGGCTTTCACGTTTGGGGGGGATACCACTTTTCTAAGGATCCCCCCCATTTCTTTTTTTTCGGCGCGAGGTGCCCGCCCATGCACAAATGCTGGGTATATAAATATACGCCAAATTCCCTTTTATTAGCGTAAAGCGGACAATGTCAAATATAGTAACCCAAAAGGTTTGAACTCCGGGGAATATGGTGGAAAAAGTTACTAAAATCGAGAATGCTTAATTTAGGTCTAATGTCTTAATCCAATGACTTTGTAAAAATTGGGTTTTTTTATAATTTTAACAATTGCTTTTGGGTTGAATTCTGGGAAAAGAAACCAAGGTTGTGTTCCCTTGGAAAAGGGATGATCATGGGTATTGATCTTATATACTTTTAATGGATCATTATTAAGCCTTAACCTCATTTAATCCTTACTATTTCCCAATAAATAAAGATTATCTCTTTCTATGATTTTCCCAAATATAAGAAAGTTGATATGAAGAACTTAATTATGCCAAGTAAATTCTTCTTATTCCTAAGTGATTTATTAAAAAAAAAGTTCAAAGTTTGAGTTTTTGTTATTTTTCATACCCCCCCTAATTATTTTCCCAAACAAATAAATTTTATGGCTTTAACTGTTGCAACCTTAATTAGAATGAAAGAATGAAGAAAAAATAAACCAACAATCCATTATGCTTTATCTCCTTTTCCCCAATCACAAAACACCCATCATTGCCCAAAACCCCTAGAACGGTGTTTAGCTACTCTAAAAAGAACAAGAAAAAAGAAGTTGAAAAACATAATTCACTTTTGATAAAAAGGGGAAACCGATAATACTTGAATTGATTTTTTAATCTCCAAAACCGAGAGAGTGTTAATGTTTAAGAAAAATAAAATAAAAACCCGATGATAAATAAAACCCTACATTGGGCTATTTATGGGTTTTTAAAAACGAAAAAGATAGTTTTCATTTGGCCCCCACGGATAAAAAAAGGGTTCCGATTTCACTTCGGACCGTAAACGGGTTTAAATTTTGGTTTTCCCTTCAAAATCTAGGAACGCAATCTTAGATTACGCCCATATTTTTTTTTACCCTTTTCCTTTGGCATTTCAATTTTTGTAAAATTCAACTTTCCAATGTCTTAATGTTAAATACACGAAAAACCCAAAAGTGGAATAGGGCCCGTAAAAGTTGTTCATTTTAACATCTTCTCATACTTTCGTTTCAAATTTAATTGGGCCCCAAGGCGCCCGAAGAATACGACCAATTTTTTGTTATCAAGTCCAAATTTTGCACTTTAACAGTTTCACCCCAAAATTTCTTTCCCCGAAAACACTTAAATTGACACTAACTTGCTTAAAACAAGAAAAACTTCGGGAAAAGGTTTTTGATGGCCAAAATTTCCGACATCAACATCCCAACAAAAGTTTTGCTTGCCCTCAAGCAAGTCATACAAGAACGACTAATCTAAATCTAGATATAACGAGTACTAATTTTCACAAGGGTTTTAATTTAGAACTACGGACTTTTGTAAAGAAAACCCCTATCTTTCAAAATGAAAAAGATTCATACTCAGAACTACAACTCACAATGAAGTTTCAATCCTGTCATAACATTATCCATCAATATACAAAAACGTTGCTTTGGGAATTCAAATTTATTAAGCCCTACTGGCCCAAAGAATGTCCCTACACATTGAAACACAATAGGGACTAAGAAAAAGGAAAGAGAACCCCCGTATTTACAAAAAAATTTCCCATTGCATAAAATCCCAAAGGCTTGCCCTCTTTTAACATTCTCATTTTTGGACTCTTAGAGATCACCTAGGACTTTGTAGGGTTGAAAGTCGTTTGGGATTTGGATACATATTTGGTCAATAGGGTCCCCTTCTTGAACCCCCATTTTTTTTATTTTATTACCCCTTTTTTCCTTCTTCGTTCTTTATTTTACCCCAAGGACTGTGATTTATTAGGCTAAACAAATTAATTTTTTTCCCAATACTACTTTTCAAAACCCATCCTAAAATTTGTTCCCCCTTTAAACTTGGTTTTAAAATTTCCACAAAAAACAACACCCCCAAAATTATTTTTTTTTCACATTTATCATGTCAGAGGGGCTTTTTGCAAAAGAGGGGTTGCAAAGAAAGGGTAAAGACTTGTTAACCCAGTCAAAGAAAATAGGTCACAAGCTCAAAGGGGGGAACTAATCATTTTTCAAACGTTGGACAAAAAGCGAGAAAAAGGGGTTTTTTAAATTTCACAAAGACCCTAGGATCATTCCACAAACCAACATCCTTAGAATGCAAAAACACCGGCAAAGCGAAGCACAAAGGGAACGAAACTAAAAATCACAAACCTGGAAAAACTTTCCAACCTCCAACAATCTTTATCGTTTAATACCCCGAATTATCATGTCATGAAAAGAACCAATCACGTCAATTCATAGTTATTCCTAAGTATTCCTTTGAGGGGGTTTTTTTTTTTTTTTTTTTTTAAAAATCGCAAATCAAAAATTAACCGGTTACTAAAGTTTCCATATAAGCCAAAACTACTCTATTCTACCTAAAAAAACCCAAACATGCCCGTTTTAACAACAAAAACCCTCGGGGAAAAAAACTCCAAAAAAAAAAGCCCGGGGGGGTTTCCAGCACCTTTTTCCTATTAAAGATCAAATAACCCCTTAAAAATCACGGCCCCACGCTCAACGGTAGAAAAGGGGAAGGAACTGGGCTTTTAGGCGCTATGCTCTCGCCGGGGTGGCCGCCCCCACGCAAAAACATCGGGTGCCCTTTTGGGGCGGAGCCCCCCGCTCCATGGGGGCCGGATAGTTTTTGGGGGTTCGGGCCTTCCCCCCCCCTCCCTTCCCTTGGCGCCCTCTTTTTCCTCTCCCCGATTTTTCACGAACAGGGCCGTTTCCGACCTTCTCAACTTTCCCCTTTTTCCTCGAGTCAAGGGTTTTGAAAGGGGGAACAATATCCCGCTAGTAGTGGCGAACAAGCTCCTTACTGCTCTTGGGCCCTTTTGGGTTTAAAGTCGGCCTTAAATTCTAATTCATTTTCAGTTGCCGAACCCCTCCGGTTTTCCTAGCAAAAAAGTCTCGTCTCAACCCATCTAACGGGACGAAGACCTTAGAGGGCGTAATATTCTTCTCATCTTCCTTTGGGTTTTCCCATTTGTTTTGCCACCGGGGTTAATCTAAGACATAATCCCCAACTTTTCCGCCTTTTGTGTCCCCAAGGCATCTCTATAATTGGCTCGGAGAAATTTAGCAACTCACATCAAAGCGCCGGGGGGAACGAGGGGGGCACCCCGGGCCGGGGGGGGGCGGTTGTGGGGGCAGGGGCCGCCCGAGCCCAAAAGAGAACTCGAGTCCCAATGGCCGGGTCGGGCACGTTGGGGGTGGGGATCCCAAAAACCCCCGGGGTCGGCCAAAACATGGCTCGAACTCAACTCCGGGGCGTCGGCCCTCACCGACCGATCCGCCTTTTATCATCCTCCCCGTAACCTTATTCTTCCTCCGCCCCAACTGGGTAGCTTTGATGGTGTTGTCCCTTCCCCCAAGCTCAAATATTCTCACCCTTTTTCACAACTCCCTTATAAGACAGAAACCAGGGTTGCTTGGGTTTGGGCCCTCCCGCAAATCCCCCAATTATCTCCCAAAAGTAATCGGATACTTTTAAAAAGGGGGGCAATAGTGGCTTTTTCGGGTCAAAGGTGCGCCAAAGTTGATTTCCCGACAAGCAACGCCCCCCAAAACTCTTTTTCCCTCAAGCCTTTTTGCAATCTTCACTCTCCCATCATTTTTCCATTTCCCTTTTTCCGGCCGGATGATTGTAGCGACCCTTCCTACTAATTTTTTCTTTCCTATTTTTCTTTCAGGAATATTCTCGTCGGAGGCCCAACTTCATTTCCAAATAACACTGTTGAGGCCTTAAGGGAAAAATCAACCGGGGGTTTTGGGACGTCCCAAAATAGGAATTTCGGCCCAACTACGACTTTTTCTTCATTCATCACGCCCCCTATGCCATAAAACTCCTCCCCCTGAGGACAATACTTCGCCGGAGTGAAGACATTTTTGATACACCCCGACGGTCTTTAACCGTGGATATGTGAAATACCTCAAAAATCAATCGCGCCCCTCAAATATGTTCCTCTTGGCTTCCCCTTTTTTGCCCCGATCCTTTGGTCTATAACCCCTTTGAATTTTTTGACCAAGAGCCCGAGTTTTTTTTCCACCGTTTAGCCCCATGGCTAATTTCCGCCCCTCGGTGGTGTGTACCCCGAGCTTGGCTGAACTTGGGCTCGGAATATGGCCGATTTTGACAATAAAATTTTTTAATCAAGGCCAAACGTACTTTAAAAGTTTTCATCCCCAAAAATTTCTCCATTACCAAAACACAAAACCATTAAAATTTACACTAACTTGCTTAAAAAAAAAGTAAACTTCGTAAAAACCCTTTGATGTTAAAATTCCCCCCAATCAATAATAACGATTTAAAATTTGGGGTTTTTTCATCACTTTAGGGGATTGGGGGTGGGGTTTTGATGATTCTAAAGAGGATTTTCATCGTCGAATTTTAGGGAAGTGATTTTAACTTGAGTTTTAATTTTATGATTTTGCTAATTTAACGCCTAGTTTAGGGATTTTGAATTAGAAGTAGGGGTTTTTTCTAGATTAAAGGGTGAAAAATTTGGGGTTAAGGGATCAATTTGACATCGGATTTGAAAAAGTGATAGATTTGGAATCTTTGATATGGTTTCGTATAATAAATTTGATTTTAACTGGTCGAAAATTTTTTGGTTGCCCTTGTTTTAGTTAAATATTATAATAGGTATTTTTGGGACTCTTTTAAACCCCCGTATAATATTTTTTTTAAATAGATCAATTGTTTGATTGAGGAAAAAAAAGGTGGTTCAAAGGGCTAGAGTCACTTATCGAGGGAAAGTTAAGGTTTTAGCCTAATGGAATTTTTCCATTGACTTAACCGTGATATACTATGATACGAGGGTAATGTATAGCGAGTGATGACCACATATGTTGAAAAAAGATAAATATTGGGATATCCCTTTCTCACTAGTGTAGTATATAGCCTTAAAAAATTTTTGGGAGATATCGGGGGGGAATTGTTTCTATTCCTTGGATTTCCTTTTTATTTTTTTTTTTATTGTTTTATCTTTAAAATGTTGTTTTTTAAAAACCATTGTTTTTACCTTTTACCCCTTAATCATTTTTTTTGGGAAATGTTTATGTAAATTTTGCTTTTAGATCAAAATTTTGGGTTTTTTGATTTAAATCTTTTGGCGTTATTTTTTTCTTTTTTTAACGAAAATTTTTGATGTTAGGGGTTCACCAAAAGGGATGAAATATGTGTACCGTTAGGCGATTATTGTCCTTTTAGTGGACCCAACCCAAAGGATACTTAAAGTTTAAACCAACCCCAAAATTTATTAAAAGGGTAAAAAATCTAGTTCAACCACTTTTGGGGCAGGGAATTTTTCAAAAAATATGAGATAGTAATTTTTTTGGAGCGAGAGGTTTTTTTAAAGTTAAATGTCAATAAGGTTTTTTATTTTATTGGTAAAACTTTAAAAAATAAAATGTTTAAAAAAATTTGATTTTTAATTATTGGAACCCAAATTCAAACCCAACTCAGAAAGGGATCCCTGCCCTGAACAACACCAAGCACCTTATAAAATCAATAAACATCTAATCACTTTTTACAATTTTCAACATTTATTTAAAATACTTATTTATGGCTAATGAAGATACATACTTATAAAAAAAGCGGAAATTTAATAGAACTAAGATGTCATAAAACGGGAAAACACTCCAACAAGTCATACGATCCTTCAAAATTACCCCCCAAAATCTAACAATGGAGCCCCAACATAAACGAGTCTAACACATCAGGGCAGCCGAAAAATAAAACAATAAAGCTAGATTAAAAAGGGGTCCAGAACAAGGGGTGGGGTCACCAATAAGTCCAAAATAGAAGTTCTCCTAGTATGCACGCGATTGAACTTTCTTTAAAGTTTCCCCACCCCTAAAAAAAAACAATGATAGCCCGAGGGCACTCCCGAGTGTATAAAGGGAATAGTTAAAGACAAAATAATATAGTAAAATTAATAAAAAGATCAATGAAGAACAACAAAACCGAGATAGAATAAGCCAATAAACTTTGCAAAATCACCGAAAGTCAAGGCACATAATATATCAATTTTAACTTATTATACCGTTCATCTATTATGTCTTTTACTTACGAAATCAAGATCACCATAAGCACCACATGCAACCAAAAAATCAACACATGCCAAGTCACCACAACATTTGATAGGGGTATCCACGGGGGGCTAATCATCTTTAGACTAGCCCCCAAAATATACCAGGACTAGCCCGAGGTCAACGACATCCGGGGCCCCGATGATACCGGGGTACACCACGGGTCATCATCCCCGGGCTTAAAAAAAATGCTCAAAAGGATAGTTTGGATCCAAAAGGTTTCGTCCTCGGGCTAGCACAAATTGCCCATACAGTCCAAACACAACAAATACCTATAGATATTCGAATCATCAATCATTGTACCAAATTCACTTCTCAAGCCATTTCTCACAATAGAGGTATTTTAAGTCATAACCCATTTAAAAAACTTATTCAAATCCCATTCAAGTTCCAAAAAAAACCCCTATAACAACAAAACAGTTAAAGTTTTGATTTAAAATAAAAATAATATAATGGAAAATACGTTTGATCATAGTATAATTTGATGATTTGATGTTTTGATAAAGATTTTTTATTTTGTTAAAAAATTTAAAAAAATTCCCA
>NC_081349.1:696656-802592 GCF_029784015.1 Lycium ferocissimum | reverse complement strand
AAAATTTTAAGAAGGAAATCATGCCTTAGAACCATTACTTCTAACGTTTGAAAATGAGAACGTTATGGAAGCTTTTAACACGTCTCACGTATGAATCATGCCATGGAAAGAAAAGGGCATAGCCTTAACATACGTGCCGCGCCTTATTAGCTACGCTTATCCGTCCAACTTGTTAGTCTACATTCAAGAAAATTTGATGCAACTATTAGATTCATCACTAAGCACACTTGTCTTGATTTTTCAAATAAATTCACTTATGATCTGCCGAAATTTCGGCAGCATCTCCCCTGTAAATACACCATCCCCGAGAGTCTTACTCGACCCAAATCATCAACAACAATCCGGAATTCAACCCCAACAATATCAACAATTATTCTAGCAACACTTCAATGTTCAATTCAATCTAATTCAATTCAATTCAATTCAATTCAATTCACATAATATTCCAACACTCAATCAACATGCCACTTTATCCGAAACCTTTAACTTCAACAACAACCATACATTTCATGATCATTCATATGCATTAACTTCGACAACGACCTTCATTCCACGTTACATGATCCATATTGACAACAACTAGAATGTCAAATAACATCACTTTACCATAACTTACCAAATCACCTACCATTCGGTTACAACAACTTCTATACATTTTCATGCATTTCCATCCATCTCTATACATTTCAACAACAACAATATGCTACATAAAATCAACTCATTCCGCCATGCACACAACACACACTCACAACCAACCAACATGCAACACAATACACGGCTACAACTACCATCCACAACTCAACAATCAAATTACTAAATAATATTAATTCATCACCTCAATCCAACACCACACATATATTCGGCCAACATGAAACACACATATTTTCATATATTTCATCCATTTCTTCAACCTACAACATATACAAACCATCCACAACATACTAAAAAAGATGAAACCTTACCTTTTCCTTTGATTCCTCCCTTGGCTAGAATTGTAACTTTGCAAGAATATGTGTTCTACTTGTTCCAACAACTCTTCCATGTCATAAAGTACCCTCCAATTGGTAGGAATACTTGAAGAAAAGTATTTTTCTCCTTCACTCTCTCTTGTCCTTGTTTGGCCGAATTCTCCTTTTTTTTTTTTCTTTCTTTTTTTGTTTGCTCTCTCTTCTCTTCCACTCTATTAAATTAAAAGATGACCACACACATATATTTATATATATCCCTTATGAGCATGTGAGGGGCACATGCCCTTCTCTCCATTTTTAGAATTTTCTTTTCTTTTTCTCTTCCTTTTATTTTCTAGAACTTTCTTCTTTTTTTTTCTTGAATTTTTCTCACATGGTCAAAGAAGACCAAGTTTCTTCTTTTATACATTTTAGCCCTTCAAGAATTTTCTTGAACCTTTGTGAAATTACCATTTCACCCCTAGCCTTTCTCAATATTACCATGAACCATTTTTTGCAAATTTTCCTTCTTGCCCGGGACTTTCTCAATATTTCCATACTATAATATTCATGAACAATATTCATAACCAACTTGTATCTTAAAATAATTTTTGAAAAATGATCTTGCCCTCAACATTCCACGACTACCTCAAAATATCCGAACGTACAAAGTACGGGCTATAACAATTGCAGGAGATGGAGATACCGTCGTGAAAGTGGGAGATCATTAATATGGATTTTATTATAGGTTTACCTCGCACTCCACGGAGGTATGATTCCATTTGGGTTATTGTTGATCGGGACAAAATCATCGGCCCATTTTCTTCCGGTCGGACTACCTACTCGGTTTGAGGATTATGCCGGGCTTTATATCGGAGAGATTGTGCGACTTCATGGAGTTCCCGTATCTATTATCTCCGACGGAGGTGCTCATTTCACAAGTATACTTACTGGAGATCCTTTCGGGAGGGATTGGGGACCCGGATGAGTCTCGGTACGTCGTTTCATCCCCTTAGTCCGATTCGGCTGGGCCGAGCGCACTATTCAGACGTTGGAAGATATGTTGCGAGCCTGTGTTATTGATTTCATGTTATATCCCGCATTTTGTACGTTGGAATATTTTAAGACGATTGCGGGAAGTTAAGGGCAAGGCCATTTTTCGATTTTGTTTTAATACGCAAGCCGCTTATGAATATTATTATTGGCATGGAATGATAAGGGCGAACTTGGAATTTGGAAAGTGTTATTAGTTCATGACTTCTTGGAGAAGCCAAGTGGCCGTGGGTCCCACCCAAGGTTGGCCAATTATTTTAAGCCATGAAGATGTACATGTATTCATTTCATAATTGTGGGAGCTAAGTGTACATAAATAAAGATGACCATGCAAGATTAGTCATCTTTTACAATTTAAGGAAAATTCTAGAAATTTGGAGAAAAGAAAAGAAAAGAAAAGAAAAAAAAAAAAAAAAAAGGGGGAATCACATGACCGGCCATGTGCATGGTTGTGTATATATATATATATGAGGGATGATATACAAGACACAACTCATTATTTTAACACTTAGAAAATTCAAGAAAGAGGGAGAAAAAAAGAGAGAGAGACTTCGGCCAAGAGGCTTGGCCGAAGATGACCCTTGACCATTTGATCATGGAAAAATTTTCTCTTCTTGTTTCCCTACCAATTGGAAGGTTCTCTACGTCATGGAGTGGTTGTTGGAGGAAGAAAACCATTCGTTGTGGCAATTCATCAAGTCTAGCCGAATGGAAAGTGGAATGGAAAAGGTATGGTTTAATCTTATTCTTTCATGATTCATGGGTAATTTGAGCATGTTTTGAGATGTAGAGATGAATGAGATACATGGAAATGAGATGTAGAGGTGTGGCCGTGCATGTATAGTGTTATGTAGGAGTGAAGAATTTATCATATTTAGTGTTTGGTTGGTGTTGTTATGGATGGGTTGTGTGTGTTCTAGCATGTGGAAATGAATGAAACTCATGGAAGTGTGTATGTTGAAGCTTGGCCGAATGTGGGCTGAATTGGTATAGGCATGTTGAACTAAGTTAATGTAGTATTTTGGTTGTTGTTTGTTGTGGATTATAGGATGAAAATGGAGGTTTGATCACTCAAATGGAAGTCGTAATTGTTGTGGGCTGTTTTGAAAGTCAATATGATTCTAATATGTTTTCTTATATTCATGAAGATAATATGGTAATGTATGGAATTGTTGACGTAGTATGGGAATTTGAAAGAAAGAAACGCATTATTGTCGTATTCATTAAGTTGGAAGGTTTCGGTTTTCATAGCATATTGTTTGAATTGTCTTGAATACTTTGTGGATTGTTCAGAATATTCTTAAATTAGGTCTGGATGGTTGTTGGTTTGGTTGTTGTTGATAATTGGCCGAGTTAAATTCTCGGGGTTGGTGAATATATAGGGGAGGTGCTGCCGAAATTTTCATAGAAGAAGTGATGGCTTGGAAGTGGGATCTTCAATGTCTAAGGCTAATGTCGGATGTCTTATGACATTATTGTGGATCGCGAGAAGCCGAGACGCAAGTTTGGATTAGCTTAGGGGGCGGCCAAGGTATGTAAAGCTCACCTTTCTTTCTTTGGCATGTCTTAGTACGAATAGGTTATGATATGATCCCCGAGGTAACTCTACTCCCGCGATCCAAGCATGTCCGTGATTCTTATTTGTTTCTTGATATCCGTGTGTATAATGTAGTCAAGTTATGGTTCCTATGCCTTTGTATGATTGAATATGAATGTGCAAAAAAGATTATGTTCATAAAAGAGTCGGAAACTACGAACGTCCGTATCTTTCACATATGAGCTCGGATCGCTCCGAAACGCTCGTGGGAGGTTCCCTAATGTATAACATCCCCGACATTCATAGGCGGGCTCGGGCCGGTTTGGTACTTACCCGTGGGCCCGCAAGACGTTCCGTTGTATAGTTCCAACAACTTGTTAATATAACTTAATATGACTAATAATCTGACTTCCGAATATGATTTCTCACTTATCTGTTAAGTTTGAAATAAAGATTCGTATATATATGATTCTGATACGTGATTATGATTTGATAAGTCTCGGATAATGTCTGGAAGAGATTTGACTTGGTCAATGCCATCGGCTTGTAAATGATAATTTGTCTGATTATTCCGTTAAGTCTGTGTAAATGTATGAAATGAGAATCCGTTTGCATATGATTTTGATACGTAACTCTGATTATTAAATTATATTTGATATGTTCCGAATAACATTCGAAAGAAACCTGATTTGGCTATTGTTTGGCTTCTTGAATGGTAGATAAATTTTTGATTATTATGTAAGTCTGTGTATATGTTTGGAGATGCGTATAGATCACCCGATTCTGCTCGTGCATGATAGTGTTACTTCCTTCGCCGGGTCCCGGGCCGGCTGTTATCGTGCGCACAATCCGAAGTATGATGAGCTTCCGAAGTATGATGAGCGACCATTATTATGGTGTTATGACGTGTCCGGTACGCCGAGTCCCTTTTGGCCGGGTACCGTGGTTATATGATATGATGTGTGACGGAGATGCAGGAGATCTGAAAACTTCCGAAGTATGATGAGTTGTGGCGCCCAAGGCAGGAGGGGCGACCACGTTCTGTCCGCCGGGTCCTATTATGGACCGCATAGGATATATGATATGGTAATCTGATTGATCTGATGATATAATGATTTGATAATGTGATAATTTGATATTATAATGAATCTGTTTTGATGATGAGATATTCTGATAATGTGACAATCTGATGACATGATAATCTGATGATACGATAATATGATGATTCTGTCCGATGTGATGATATGATAGTTCTATGATTACCGGAGTCCCTCACTAGGAGAGGGCCGGGACACGTTATGTGTTATATATATATATATATATATATATATATATTCAGAAATACGATCTGTTTATTTCGGAGCCGGTGGTGGGGCAAACCCAATGGTGGGGCAAACCCAGTGGCGAGGCAAAATTCCGCACTGGTTTAGGCGAATCCCATATTGGTTTAGGCGAATCCCACATCGGTTAATGTCAGCTATTATGATATGATTTATTTTCTATATATGTGAGACAACAATGTTTTTCAAAAAGAAAGAAGAATAAGCTAAGCTTTTTGACATTCCGATTACTAAATCTGTTTTCTGTACTTCGCATATGATTTCCGAAATGACTTAATTATGATATGTTTTGCTCACCGGCATATGTATATACATGATAAGTGTTACACAGGCAAGTTATGACTCTCCGATTCCTATACTTGTTTTCTGCGGTTTTTCATTCCGGTTATGACTCTGTTAACGGATTTCCTGCTTTACATACTCAGTACATATTCCGTCGAACCCCTTTCTTCGGGGTGCGTTTCATGCCGCGCGGGTACACCTGTGTGAGCTAAAGATATTAGCGAAAGATGGTCCGGCGGGATTGGCGAGCTCCACTTGCTCATGAGTGCTTGCGCGAGTGAGTTTTGTTTGTGTTATGATATCCGAGTCATGTTAGAGACTTTGCGTACAGAGTCGTGTGTGTAAGGTGTCAGTTGTGAGCGGCTCTATAAGCCGTCGTATTGTTATACATGATATTACAGATTTTGTACGGTCGCAAGTTTTGTTTGGTTTGAAACGATATAAAGTATGTTCGTTTTTCATACAAATTTTATTATGTATTTATGATTTGGTCGAGGGCCCAATATGAGTACGAGTATTACTATAGTCAGAGGGTTCGCTCGGCCCTAGATAAGGGTCGGGTGCCCATCACACCCTATCGGGTGTCACTGGAACTTACCTCTCGATCAACGTAGTCACCAGGGGAAAGTCATACACATACAGATACATTTATTATCATCCTTCTTACAAACGTTTCCAACCACTATTCGAATTCTCTCTAAATCCCGAGCGATATTGCTCCTTCTTTCTTTCACCCATTTAGTTCGCTCAGTCTGCGTGACTCCTGTAAGGGTGCTGGCTACTTGTCACGACCCAACTAGGGGCCGCGACGAGTACCCGATACTTGTACCGGGCACCCCCTGTCATATGTCTTGTTCTTATTACTAAGTGGGCCGTACGAACACTGGCATTTTTTTTTTCGCAACATCGCCGATAATAGCATACATGTAAACGAGTAGTAAAGGTTAACTGTGCTGACATTTTACACGGCGACAAGGACAACAAGGCTTTGAAACATCTAACTGTACATATCTGTCTACGAGCCTCTAAACAAGATACATGTAATTACAAGTGACTGACTGCGTTCAAATATATACATAAGAGTAGTACCCAAAACAAAGCTCGGAACGACCGGGAGCGTCTCTCGATGTATAGGCCGGGAAAGCCCCTAGAGTCGTGCCCGTCAACTTTGTCTACTGCGTGGCATGAAACGCGGCCCCCAAGAAAGGGGTCAGTACGAACAGTGTACCGAATATGTAAGCCATGAAAATAATACAGTGAATCATGTAACCTGTGAGCAATAACAACATATGGAACCAAAGATCATATAACGAGATAAAAGGATAATCTGTACCTGTGAGTGCCTTTCAGGCGGATGTCATGCTTGCTTATTATTAACTTTTGTTTCAAACATATCGTGTCATATACATGTGAAAATAACAAGTCATGTCGCCGAAATACGTCGGCTTCCCATGTGTCCCGCGTCCGGCATCCCGCGTCCGGATGGAATTACGCCCGGTGACCGGTGGCAATGCGTCTATAGCGCAACGGTATCCATTCCCCAAAATTCCCCATTTTCATATACATATCATATACATGTCATATACATATCATATAAGCAGCATGCATGAGAACCCAAAGAAAGTCATGTGTCTACCGGGGTGACGTAAGGTCGGTAGCCCCCGATTACCTTATGGAATAACCACGGTCGCCTCGTCTCCCCTTGAAGGAACAATCATTATAAGGCGAGACTATCAATGAATAGCAACACCATAGGAAAACATAAAATAAGATTATAAAGTTTCTATGAAAGAAGTAATGGAAACCGATATGCACGTTTATCGAGACTCGGGTGACGAACATAAAAACACGGTCATTATATCCCATTGGGTCATCCATGAAGATTTCAAGACATTTCAATTTCATTTCTAGGGGTTTCGGACGTTCGAACACCATTTTACCTTAAAGCACAAGTTATAGGTTCAATTCTACTTGAATGAATAGTGAATAAATTTAGGTGTCGTTTCCGAGGGGTAGGACTTTTCCCGAGGGTCGGATTTCAACTTATACTAACTAGGACATGCCAAATGAAGGAAAGGTAGGCTTCACATACCTTTTACGCTTTGTACCCGTCTCCAAACTCAAGCTCCAAGTTCACCAAAATCTACAATTTGGTCACAATTACCAAATGTTAACATTGTAAGGCTTTAAGAATCCAAATCTTGAATCAACATTTGTCTACGAAATTTCGGCGGCATTTCCCTTATAAATGCGCCATCCCAGAAATCCAACTCGGCAATTTGATCAACACAATACCAACCAAACATGCTAACAACATTACCATTCAATTCGAAATATATCACAATGCCAATAACTTTTATCCAAATATTTCAACAACATTCCAAATGTACAATTCAACTTTATACATTCAAACTAACATCAATACTTGCATGTTCAAGTAGTAATCCGCGGCCATTCAAATACGATTTAAGAACGTTCCAAGTAATCCACACAATATTCAAGACGACTCAAGCACTAGGCTATCTTACCCGAAATCCATCAACTACATTAGGGACAACAACAACACATTTTCTCCTTCCAAATTCATAAACTACACCAACAAACCATACTTTAACATCATTACTCTTACAAGTTCAAGAAACTACATTAAACCACATGAATCTTTAAATCAGCCCACACAATTTTTGCTTCAACTTGGGATCATTAACCATCATTTTTATATCATATAACGCATGACGACAACAACCAAAACACCATATAACATTAGTCTACCATGGCTGCCCCAAAAGCTGTCCACACACGGCCAACACCCCACTTTCAAGATTTCATGATTTCCATCCATTTCAACACATTACAACAACACACACAACAAGCTAAATACAATTAATTCATCACTCATAACATACAACACATATACACGGCCAAATGCTCACTTTCACGGTTCAACTTCAACGTTTATACTTTCATGTTTTTTCATTCATTTTCACATCCTACAACATCCACAAACCATGTATAACACATAAGAGCAAAGATTGAACCATACCTTTCCTCTTCACTTCTCCAATTCGGCTAGGCTTCTTTGTAACAAGAAGAGTGCTTTGCAAGCTTCAACAATCACTCTATGTTGTTCCTTACCTTCTAAGGAGTTGAGTTGCTAGAGAAAGCTATTGATTTTCTTCACTTTTTTTTTCCTTGGTGTTGCTCGGCTATGGAGGAAGCCGTGTGGTTTCTCCTCTCTTTCTCTCAAAGTTTCTTGGAATTTCTTGAACACAAATGATAAGGATGACTAGTAGTCATCCCTTTTTATTACATATTATAGCCTTCCATGTGGCCATGGCCCACTTCCCTTGTGGCCGGCCACATGGCTCCTTAAACTTCATGAAATCTTTTTTTTTTTCCATTTTTTTCCATAATTCATCTTAGGTCCCAAACTTCCTTAGTATTTCATGCCACCAACACTTGCAAGCGACTCACAACCTAAAATAGAATCGTAGCTAAAAATCTCGACTTCTCGTCTCTAAGTAATCTTGTTCCTCACTTTCCGCAATTAATTCGGAATGTTCCAATATACAAAAATACGAGGTGTAACATCCTCCCCCCCTTTAGAACATTCGTCCTCGAATGTTGAACTGGCCTTATAGGGTGCTACCACATTTCGGGGAGGTTTCCCTTATGGTTGTCGGACACAATCACTTAACACGTCCATTCAGATACCTTAGTTGGCTTGCACTTCCTTGTTATCCTCTTATTCGTAACATTCCCAACTACTATTTAAACTCGCTCATCGACTTTAGTGGTTTGTGCTATACTTGTTCCCTTTTTCACAGGCCCAGTCTAACTCGGTCTACGCAACCTCTATTATGTCTCCTGTCATCCCATATACCCTAATATCATCTGGGCTACCCTAACTTCACATTTGTCTTCTATTTCTATACTTATGAAATTTTTGGGATACTTCCCAGGGGGTCACCCATCATGAAATTGCTCTCATTCCAGCACGCTTAACCCTGAAACGTTAACGTATTCCGGTATCTTAATGCTAATATATACGCATCCGCTCCCCCGCACGGGCTTTGTCACGTAATCCAGGGCAGATTAGGGTACTAGTCACTTTCGACACGCCTTCGGAACGTACTTTTCTCTTAATTACCATTTTAGCCCCCTCGGCCCTTAATACTCACTTCTTGTCTATGCGTATAACTACCTTTCGTCCAGGATTTCTAAATTTTCATCAACGATATAAAGAATGACACATGACGGTATAGAGTTTAGATCAATCACATATATCTTTATCAAGAATATCGATAAGGTACACCTTGTAGTCGCGTCGTCTGGGAGGGCTCGGGGATCCTGCTTGTCTCGTCAATGCAAATATGCGATTCTGGGAACCGCCTGTGCTAGGTGCTCCGCCTCTGCCTCGACCACGACCGGGCCGGGGCACAGGGACGTACGTCCGGGAGGGCGCACGGTCGACGACGAACCGATAGCGGATCCGGCGGGCCGAGTCGGGTCTCTCCCGGGATCCTTCGTGGGCGATCACGCATCAAGTGGTCGGTCGACCGCACGGACAAAACAAGCACGCGGTGTCAAGGTAGCACTGCCCGGAATGTAGCTTACCACACGGTGCATCGCGGTGGGGGTGGCCTGTCTATTCGGCTCGGGCTCTATGTTGGGACACGATGCTCGGGCACTCGATCCGGTTCGGATACACAGGAATGCTTTGCGATGCTGTCCCCCTCTATACTCACTCCTGGCTCCAAAAGATCTGCCCCTTTTTCTGGAGCCCCTATCCGAATCACGCTCGCCCCTCCGTTCTTTGGTCTTGCTCCTCCCGAGGTTTTGGGCGTGGGCACCGAATGCGTGCAATAGTCATCCCGTCCTTGGAGTGAGGCATCAAGCATTCTCTAGCTAAATGCGGCCCTAGCCCTCTCACGTCTTGGTGCACGCGATCCCCCGTATCCGCTACCATGGCCGGGGCGTGCCGGCTAATGAGTCAAATCGGAGGCTGTATTCCCGAGGCACTCATATTTCCCGTCGAGATTCAAGAACATGTCGGCTCGGGCCGTCGAACCTCGGCGGTAGGTAATGTCGCGAAAATGCCTCGGTGAACTCTCGCCGGACGGGAGGAGCGCATTTGCTCCCCTCGAGGAAATCCAATTATTATACCAATGGACCGCCATATCCCGCAATCTGTACGAGGCCAATTCTGCGACTCGGTCTCGAAGCATGTATTATTTTCGGCGTCCTCGGCATTTCATCCAAAAAGCTTTGCGGGTCCTCCTGCGGCTTCGATCCGTAGAACTCGGAGGATTTAGGGAGATAAAATCACGGGCTGCGGCGCTCGCCGCCTGTCCCCGCAGCCGGCCGTGTCCTGCCGCCGAGCTTGTGCGGCGACTAGCGGGTCGACAATTGGATAGCTTCGGTTACTGCCGGCCCGCGGCTCGGTGCTTGCGGCGGAGCTCCACCACCGCACCGCTGCGCGGGGAAGCGGGGAGAAGCCTCGTTGTGAGACTCGCCCACTTCTACCTCTGCCGGTGGCTCTCGTTCAACTCTTTTCCCGGCCACCCTCTTGCCCGCCCGGCTGTCGCTTTCCTTGTCACCGGCATTCTTAAAATCATAACGCGGTATTAAGAAAGAATATAGAAATCCGGTAACATAGCTCTATCGCACGATACGGAATACAAAGAAGGTCATGTTTCCTAAATGCCCTGCGACCTCCCGTTTATAAGTATGGCGCGCTACACACCCATAAGCGAGGACTCTCTTGGACACGGCTCGTAGACAAACCCTAGGACCGACCGCTCTGATACCACTTCTGTCACGACCCAACTAGGGGCCGCGACGAGTACCCGATACTTGTACCGGGCACCCCCTGTCATATGTCTTGTTCTTATTACTAAGTGGGCCGTACGAACACTGGCATTTTTTTTCGCAACATCGCCGATAATAGCATACATGTAAACGAGTAGTAAAGGTTAACTGTGCTGACATTTTACACGGCGACAAAGACAACAAGGCTGTGAAACATCTAACTGTACATATCTGTCTACGAGCCTCTAAACAAGATACATGTAATTACAAGTGACTGACTGCGTTCAAATATATACATAAGAGTAGTACCCAAAACAGTAGCTCCGGAACGACTGGAGCGTCTCTCAATGTATAGCTGGGAAAGCCCCTAGGAGTCGTGCCCGTCAACCTGTCTACCTGCGTGGCATGAAACGCAGCCCCCCAAGAAAAGGGGTCAGTACGAACAGTGTACCGAATATGTAAGCCATGAAAATAATACAGTGAATCATGTAACCTGTGAGCAATAACAACATATGGAACCAAAGATCATATAACGAGATAAAAGGATAATCTGTACCTGTAAGTGCCTTTCAGGCGGATGTCATGCTTGCTTATTATTAACTTTTGTTTCAAACATATCGTGTCATATACATGTGAAAATAACAAGTCATGTCGCCGAAATACGTCGGCTTCCCACATGTGTCCCGCGTCCGGGCATCCCGCGTCCGGGATGGAATTACGCCAGCTGACCAGGTGGCAATGCGTCTATAGCGCAACATGTATCCATTCCCCAAAATTCCCCATTTTCATATACATATCATATACATGTCATATACATATCATATAAGCGACATGCGAGAACCCAAAGAAAGTCATGTGTCTGTCGGGGTGACGTAAGGTCGGTAGCCCCCGATTACCTTATGGAATAACCACGGTCGCTTCGTCTCACCTTGAAGGAACAATCATTATAAGGCGAGACTATCAATGAATAGCAACACCATAGGAAAACATAAAATAAGATTATAAAGTTTCTATGAAAGAAGTAATGGAAACCGATATGCACGTTTATCGAGACTCGGGTGACGAACATAAAAACACGGTCATTATATCCCATTGGGTCATCCATGAAGATTTCAAGACATTTCAATTTCATTTCTAGGGGTTTCGGACGTTCGAACACCATTTTACCTTAAAGCACAAGTTATAGGTTCAATTCTACTGAATGAATAGTGAATAAATTTAGGTGTCGTTTCCGAGGGGTAGGACTTTTCCCGAGGGTCGGATTTCAACTTATACTAACTAGGACATGCCAAATGAAGGAAAGGTAGGCTTCACATACCTTTTACGCTTTGTACCCGTCTCCAAACTCAAGCTCCAAGTTCACCAAAATCTACAATTTGGTCACAATTACCAAATGTTAACCTGTAAGGCTTTAAGAATCCAAATCTTGAATCAACATTTGTCTACAGAAATTTCGGCAGCATTTCCCTTATAAATGCGCCATCCCCGAGAATCTAACTCGGCAAATTTGATCAACGCAATACCAACCAAACATGCTAACAACATTACCATTCAATTCAAATATATCACAATGCCAATAACTTTTATCCAAATATTTCAACAACATTCCAAATGTACAATTCAACTTTATACATTCAAACTAACATCAATACTTGCATGTTCAAGTAGTAATCCGCGGCCATTCAAATACGATTTAAGAACGTTCCAAGTAATCCACACAATATTCAAGACGACTCAAGCACTAGGCTATCTTACCCGAAATCCATCAACTACATTAGGGACAACAACAACACATTTTCTCCTTCCAAATTCATAAACTACACCAACAAACCATACTTTAACATCATTACTCTTACAAGTTCAAGAAGCTACATTAAACCACATGAATCTTTAAATCAGCCCACACAATTTTTGCTTCAACTTGGGATCATTAACCATCATTTTTATATCATATAACGCATGACGACAACAACCAAAACACCATATAACATTAGTCTACCATGGCTGCCCCAAAGCGTCCACACACGGCCAACACCCAACTTTCAAGATTTCATGATTTCCATCCATTTCAACACATTACAACAACACACACAACAAGCTAAATACAATTAATTCAACACTCATAACATACAACACACATACACGGCCAAATGCTCACTTTCACGGTTCAACTTCAACGTTTATACTTTCATGTTTTTCATTCATTTTCACATCCTACAACATCCACAAACCATGTATAACACATAAGAGCAAAGATTGAACCATACCTTTCCTCTTCACTTCTCCATTCGGCTAGGCTTCTTTGTAACAAGAAGAGTGCTTTGCAAGCTTCAACAATCACTCTATGTTGTTCCTTACCTTCTAAGGAGTTGAGTTGCTAGAGAAGACTATTGATTTTCTTCACTTTTTTTTTTTTCCTTGGTGTTGCTCGGCTATGGAGGAAGCCGTGTGGTTTCTCCTCTCTTTCTCTCAAAGTTTCTTGGAATTTATTTAACACAAATGATAAAGATGACTAGTAGTCATCCCTTTTTATTACATATTATAGCCTTCCATGTGGCCATGGCCCACTTCCCTTGTGGCCGGCCACATGGCTCCTTAAACTTCATGAAATCTTTTTTTTTTCCATTTTTTTTCCATAATTCATCTTAGGTCCCAAACTTCCTTAGTATTTCATGCCACCAACACTTGCAAGCGACTCACAACCTAAAATAGAATCGTAGCTAAAAATCTCGACTTCTCGTCTCTAAGTAATCTTGTTCCTCACTTTCCGCAATTAATTCGGAATGTTCCAATATACAAAAATACGAGGTGTAACACTACTTCACACATTTACTTTTCCTTTAGGTTACCCCAAATTTCCATTTATTTCTCATACCTACAATTGTGAAAATTTTTGTATCCTTCCCTGCGGGTCATTTCTCATACCTTAACCTCGAAACTTTAAGGCATGTTAGTATCTTAATTGGGATAGTCCTTCCCCCGGGTCACGTAATTCTAAGGCAAATCGGGATCTTAACAAATTTTTAGAAAAATTTGGACGAGGTTCCTCTGTATTTCTTATTATCCCAAAACTGCACGCTACCAACAATGCCTCGAAACATATATACGTACGTATCATAGCATATCATAGCCACACAAGGCTAATAATTTCAAGTACATTATGAAGATGTCGAGACTTACCTCACATGCATAACTCAGACGGCAACGAGCACTTTCCCCGTTTACTTTCCTTTCAACCTTCAACTTTATATCTCAATCATACTTCAAATGACTTCCCCAACATACATCTTTCATACCATTGCTTACTGTGTCTTGTATAGCTTCCAATATCATCAATCAACGTATCTGTCGATACCATTCTTCGGTGAAATCAAAGGTTAGTAAAAAAAAAAAAAGGAATTCATTTCCTACGGTACTGCCTCTATCGCACGATTTAAGATCCAAAGAAAGGCAACACCCTAAATGTCACCGTGGTAGCCTCTTGTTTATAGATGTGGTGCACAACACACGATAAACAAGACTCTACGAGACACGGCCTGTAGACATTCCGAGGACTAACCGCTCTGATACCACTTTTGTCACGACCCAGCTCCGTGGGCCGTGACTGGTGCCCTACTTAGGCACCCAAACAGGCTTACGAATCAAATCGTCATATTAGGGCATATCCGGTTTAATGAGAAATTACTCGTCTCGGAATCGATAGCAGTATATCACACAAATGCTTGAACGAATGCTATCCTAAGCGGTCACCCGTGCGTAATCATCATACCAAAATCAAAAGGCGGCGGAATGCACATCGCCCGGACATACACATACATACAAACGTGTGGGCCGTATCGGCCATAGCAACAACGGGCCGCTTAAGGACGCAAATCGAATCATATGCGAACAAACCGGACCCATGACCCACAAATATGACTACGAGGGCCTCTACCGACAAAAGGAACATACGAACATATGACGGGACGGGCCCCGCCGTGCATTCGAACAGTCCTAAATGTACGAAATATATATAGCAAAACATGTATACCAAATATGGGCTCCGGATCGAGGGGAGCACTCCAAAATAGCAGAGTGGGAAGCCTAAGCGGAGGATCACCCAACCGAGCGTCCGTACTGCGGCATTTAAACGCGCGGCCCCCGAAAGAAAGGGGGTCGATGCAGAAAGAAGTACTGAGTATGTAAAGCGAGGAGGTACGATCGTCCATCATGGTACGGAGTCGGAAGAACGAGAAGCAAATACGGTAACGTAGATCAAACGTGCGGAATACAAATGTACGTAATGCAAATAAAAGTCATGCATAAGGCTCGGGAACGTGGTCACCCCCACGCTCGGCGCCACAACATCATACTCCGGAAGATTTCAAATCTCCGTACAAACTCCGAACACGTCATAACATCACACACATCAAATCATCGAATATGTCGGATGCCATATCACATCATAACACCATAAACGGTAACCGACCCTATGGCGAGGTCTCGGAAACCGTAACACATCATCTTCTTGCGAATGTGTCATAAAGCGCACGATCACAAACCGGCCCGGTGCAGCGAGCGAAATCATAACCATGGCACGAGCGCAGTAGTGCGAAACCGTATGCATATTAAAAGTAAATTCCAGAACTCGACACATAATTTCATATACATATACATTAGCGTCGAAAGCTCAAAAATGGGTATCGAGCCAATCGGAATTAATATACAAAATCGCGGACTTTTAAGTTATCAATTTTTTCGAAAAAAAAATACATCGTAGGTCATTCTCGGAAAATTTAGTATCATTCGTAGTGAAGGACGTTCAAATATCATTACAGGGCATTTCAAACGGACCTTGGAGTCATAGGCAAACGTTTCCTTTTCATATCATACGAAAATGAGTCAAACGAATCAATTAAGGGAAGTCTCAGGACTTGCGGGCCCACCTTGGTTCAGGTCAAGGCGGCGGACATAAATTACAAGTATTAGGCTCCATAAAGTTATCTGAGGAAGTTTCGGAGCGATTCGGATTCATTTGTGGAAGTTACGAAGGTTAGGCATTCTTTTAACCAAATATAAGGTTTATAGTTCAATTCATACGAATGAATAGTATACCAAATCAAACTCGGATTTCTAAGAGCGAGAATTATCCCGAGGTTCCGATCTTAACCTAGTAGGGCTAGGACATGCCAAAAAGAAGAAAAGATAGGCCTTACATACCTTACGGACGTCTTATGCTTGCTTAAACTCAAATCCGTTTCGTCTAGAATGCCGCAAATGGTCAAAGTTACCAAATGTAAATCATATGCTTTTGGGGAGCTTATTCTTAGCCCTTATTTGTCTACAAAATTTGGGCGACATCTCCCCTATGAAATCCAACATCCCGAGAATTAAACTACGGCAAATGACAACAACCAACCCAACAACAACATCAACAACATCAACAACACCAATAATCGCTACAAAACACATATTAACACAAATAGTCTTTTCTTCTTCATAATGCATTAACTTCCGTTCTAACTTCACACCTTTCATCCAATGTCAACGTTTTCATATTTATCCACTAATTCAAGGCCACTCAAATACATTTCGGACACATTTCTTATTATCCCTCAAAATATGGAAGGTTTCCATCAAACCATAACTCATCCAAAACCTCTAATCTTCAACATGCATATTCATAACATTTTTCCATCTTCCAATTTCATAATTCATAATCATAATTCACATCTAAGATCTTACCTTCATCATTATATAAAGACTACATAAAAATCACATAAATTTCTCATAACAACATACAACCAACTTCAACACCAACTTGACTCATTAAACCTTTCTTTTCATCACAAACATCGCAACAACACAACTAACAACTAAATAAAATTTAATTCACTTCTCCTCTCTACTACTTGGCACACGGCCAAACACACCCTTCACACACACACGCCATGCACACACACCACACTTTCATAATTCTCATCTAATTCTAATCATTATAACATATAAACTTATTCCATAACTTAAAACATAAAATTCATACCTTTCCTTCAAATTTCAACTTGCCGTAAATGTAGTTCTTTCACCAAACTAATTGTACCACGTTGAAGAGCGTCTTGAACTTGTTAAGAATTCACGAAGAACAAGATTTTTGGATCAAGATTGAAGGCTAGGATTTTTTTTTTCTCTCTTCTTCCTTGGAGCCAGTGCTCCTTTCTTGTTTTTTTCTCTTCTTTTCTTTTTAATTTCTTAAACTATGGATATTCATGCATGATCATCCCTTATATTAAGTGGTCATGTGACCACCACATGCATGGGCTTGGGCCAAGGCTTGGCGGCCACCCCATTCATTTGGGCTCAAATTTTTCTCTTATTTTTCCTAGCCCAATTCATCACGGATCTTATTTTTAAAATTCCCGGAACTCATTTCCAAAATTCCAATTTTGCCCTTGGCCTTCCTCCGTATTTCCACACCACAATTTTTCATGAACAACACACACATAGCTTAATCCCAATCAACATATGACATTATTCTTTACAAATCGAAATTATTTCACATTTTTCAAATATGCTAAAATGTCGGATATAACAACCGAGTCCCTCACTGGAGGGCCGGGACACGTTATGTGTTATATATATATATGTATATTCAGAAATACGATCTGTTTATTTCGGAGCCCGTGGTGGGGCAAACCCAATGGTGAGGCAAACCCAGTGGCGAGGCAAAATTCTGCACTGGTTTAGGCGAATCCCACATTGGTTTAGGCGAATCCCACATCGGTTAATGTCAGCTATTATGATATGATCTATTTTCTATATATGTGAGACAATAATTTTTTTTTCAAAAAAGAAAGAAGAATAAGCTAAGCTTTTTGACATTCCGATTACTAAATCATTTTACGTACTCGCATATGATTTCGAAATGACTTAATTATGATATGTTTTGCTCACCGGCATATGTATATACATGATAAGTGTTACACAGGCAAGTTATGACTCTCCGATTCCTATACTTTTTTTCTGCGGTTTTTCATTCCGGTTATGACTCTGTTAATGGATTTCCTGCTTTACATACTCAGTACATATTCCGTACTGACCCCCTTTCTTTCAGGGGCTGCGTTTCATGCCGCGCAGGTACACCCAGGTGAGCTAAAGATATTAGCAGAAGATGGTCCAGTGGGATTGGCGAGCTCCACTTGCTCCGGAGTGCTGCCGAGTCAGAGTTTGTTTGTGTTATGATATCCGAGTCATGTTAGAGACTTTGCAGACAGAGTCGTGTGTATAAGGTGTCAGTTGTGAGCGGCTCTATAAGCCGTCGTATTGTTATACATGACATTACAGATTTTGTACGGTCGCAAGTTTTGTTTGGTTTGAAACGATATAAAGTATGTTCGTTTTTCATACAAATTTTATTATGTATTTATGATTTGGTCGAGGGCCCAATATGAATACGAGTATTACGATAGTCAGAGGGTTCGCTCGGCCCTAGATAAGGGTCGGGTGCCCATCACACCCTATCAGAAATTGGGGTGTGACATTTCAAAGGTAGCTGGGATGATCATTTGCCACTTGTTGAATTTGCTTATAATAACAGCTACCACTCCAATATTCAGATGGCACCGTACGAGGCATTGTATGGCAGAAAGTGTAGGTCACCGATCGGTTGGTTTGATATTGGGGAGACTGAGTTGATTGGCCCAGATGTGGTCCAGCAGGCCATGGATAAGGTGAAACTTATTCGAGAGAGATTATTGGCAGCCCAGAGTCGACAGAAATCATATGCAGATAATCCCTGTCGACATTTAGAGTTTCAGATTGCAGATTGGGTTTTCCTGAAGGTGTCACCTATGAAAGGTGTTATGAGATTCGGCAAGAAAGGGAAGCTCAGTCCGAGATACATTGGGCCCTATCAGATTGTTCGTAAAATAGGTAAGGTTGCCTATGAGTTAGATCTGCCACCGATTTTGGGAGCGGTACACCCGGTATTTCATGTTTCTATGCTTCGTAAATGTATTGGTGACCCTTCCAGTATTTCTGTAGATGATATTCGGTCCGAGAGGATTTGTCTTATGAGGAGCAGCCTACAACTATATTGGATCGTCAGGTAAGAAGGTTGCGGAATAAAGATGTGGCTTCTGTTAAAGTGTTGTGGCGGAATAATAACCGAGAGGAAGTGACATAGGAAGCTGAGGAGCAAATGAAGAAGAAGTATCCTCACCTATTTTCGGTATCTGTAGGTAATCCAATCCTTTACTTGACTTCGTTGTTTGCTAAATGAGTTGTGTGATAGTTGATAAAGAAACTCCCCCAAATTATTTGTATGACCCGTAAGACTAATCTAACATTCGAGGATGAATGTTCTTAAGGGGGGGAGGATGTTATATCCCGTATTTTTATACATTGGAACAACCCGGATTAATTATGATAAGTTAAGGACAAAACTATTCCGGGATACAAAGTCGAGACTTTTGGACCTTCGATTTTATTTTGAGTCATAAGTTGTTCATGAATTTGTTAGTATGGAATAATTAGGAGAATTTGGGACCAAAAGTGATAAAATTGGAAGTTGAAAAAGTCATCCATTTTCCATGGTTGGCCGTGTAGAGTGGGAGTTGGCCCACACAAATTGTGGACAATTTTAATTGGTCCAACACTTGTGTGGGCCAAGGGACACATGTACAAGTCTTGCAAATATACAAAAGATGACTTCTAGTCTTCATTCACTCATTCCCAACACTTAGAAAAAATTAGAAGTGAAGAACACCACAAAAGGGGGTTCTCGGCCAAGAACCAAGAAAATCAACTCCCATTTCAAACTCTTCCAAAATTATTTCCTTGATGTAAACCCACTATTTTGAGGTCCCTAAGTAGCGTGGAAGTGTCGTTGGAGCGATCAACCCGCTAGTTTTCATCTTTGGAAACCCTAGCTATTGTGGAATTGAAGAGGAAAGGTAAGAATTGAATATGTTTTATGTGTTATAAAGGTTGTATGTATGTTGTAGTATGTTAATATGGATGAAAATCATGAAATAAGTATGTTGAAGTTGAGGCCATATGTATGAGGGTTGGGCGTGTGAAGTGTGTGTGTGTTGTGTTATGTTGGAGTGATGAATTAAGGTCTAGTTAGTATGTCATGATCATTGTAGGGTGAAGAATGAATGAGAATTATCCATATGTATATATGTTGTGTGTTGGCCGAAAATGATCATGGATTATGACAAAGAACGCATTAATGTTGCTTAGTGTTTTAGTCGTCGTCGCTATGAATTCTATGTTGGAAATGAATGTTGAATGACTCAAATTGATGTTGTAATTGTTGCGGACTGATTTGGAGGCTATTGTATATTTAATGTAATTTGTATGTTGATGAGAATAGCATTATAGAATGTGAATTGTGGATGCAAATCATGATTTGAAAATGAGGAATGTGTAAAATGAGGTTCTCGGGTTTAGGGGCTGAATTCGGGTAGCTTGGAGAAATTGTTGGATTGTTTGAAATGTTGTATAAATTACTTAGAATGTCTTTAAATATGGTTGGTATGGGTTCGGGTTAATATTTGAATGTATAAGTATCGATGTTGGCTTGAAGGTAAGCCGTTGAATTGAAATTATGAATGTTGTCGATTGATGGAAAAGATAGTTATTATTGTTGTATTGCCTTTCGGATTGATTATGGATATTGCTAGGTTGGTTGTTGTTGTTGTTGTTGTTGATTTGTCCGAGTTAAATTCTCGGGGTGGCCTATTTAAAGGGGGAAATGTCTTTAAATTTATGTAGAATTAAGGGCAAATTTGGAATTTAATGCCCAAAAAGGTCTTTAGCTAATGTTTGGCATTTTATGACTTGTTTGTAGACCTTGGGCAGCCCGAATCGTAGGTTGGATTTATCTTGAGTTTGGATCATATTGGAGAGCGTTTGAGGTATGTAAAGCCACCTTCTTTCCTTGGCATGCCTTAGTTAAAATAGGCTATGACACGAACTTCGAGGAAACTCTATTCCCACAATCCGAGCATGTCTATGATACGCATTTGTTTCTCGATATTCATATGTTGATGTAATGAAATATTGATCCTTATGTCCTTGGAACTACTAGTTTACCAAAGTTGCGCCCATGAAAGTTTGATTTCTAAAGAAGTTATTCTTTAACGATTCAAAAACTACGAACGCCCATAACTTTCTGAAGAAAAGCTCGGATTGCCTTGAGATTTTTGTAGAAGGTTGTATGATGTTAGAATGAGTATGTTTTCCATAAGCGGGCCCATCTCGGGTCTACACTCGTCCGTGGGTCCCGCAACGTTCCTTTATGTGATTTCGACAACTTTTGAAAGAAAATGTTGTAATTATTATTCGATTTCAATTATGACTATTTTACTTATCTTTTGGATTTATGACAATGATTTTATGCATATGATTCCTCACGACTCCGCTCGTGCATTACTCGTTATATCTTTCGCCGGTCCCGGGCCGGTTCGTTGTCGTGCGCACTTTGTTATATTCGGGTGTTATCTTGTGATTATGGTTCGCGAGACCACGCTCGGGGCCGGGTTCCGCTTTATTTGGTGTTATCTTGTGTATGGCGTATCTTGTGTTTGATATGTGACGGGGATACGGAGATTTGAAACTTTCTTGTGTTATCTTGTGTTATGGCGCCATCGACGGGCGACCATATTTTGTGCCACATGCATGATTCTTATTTTAAAGTAAACATTTTGATATTTTGGAAATGCATTTATCTTCGTATTCGTTTCGATTTGGACTCGGATTTGTATTCTACATTTACGCTTTGCATACTCGGTACATATTTAAATATTTGACCCCGCTCTTCGGGGGGTTTTAACGTTTCATCCGCAACGGTACGGAAGCACGGTTGGTGATCCACACATTTTAGGACACCCTCTTCTTGTTGGAGTGCTCCTCTTTATCCGGAGCCATATTTTGGTATATATTCGTTCGTTGCATTTGTACATATTTGTTCGGGGGTACGGCGGGGCCATCCCGTCATATGGTTACGTGTCTGTCTGTTTAGAGGTACGTGGACACGTATGTGGGTTACGCCCACGTGCATGCGGTGTGTTTGTATATATTATGTTACGGCGATCCACAGTCGCCGTGGCGACCTAAGTCGGCTTGCATTTGTATATGTTTTGGGCCGTTGCGCCATTTGATAGCCTTGTCGGCTTTGATATATATGCAGTTGTGTTTGAGATGTGGTTGCGATAGTTTGATATATTCTGAGACAGCGTTTGATATTTATGTCTATATAAGTCATCTGTTTGCGACTCGAATTCGTGATTGTGTTTCGGTGCCCAATTCGGGCACTAGTCACGGCCCACGGGGTTGGGTCGTGACACTGTGAGCCCATGGTATTGTATGTTGTAATATGTGGCCCTGTGTGGCATTATTTTGAGTCCTTGTGTACGGGGCATGATTGGTATAAGTACGGGGGGAAACTAGAACGACGAAATTAGTTATAACCCATGATTGTTCGAACATCCGAGGACAAATGTTCCTAAGGGGGGAGAATGTTACATCCCTCATTTTCGTAGTGGTAAAACCTATGGTTTCCTAGTCGGGTATGCCCTTAGAATAGAGACCCGAGCCCGAGTTTGGAGGTAGAAAGTGTCTTACCCCATGTACAAGGGTACCAATACATATTCCTGGCAATTTATAGAGTTAGAAGTTGAACGAATCGAATCAACATAATCTGAACTGAATCAGAAAAATCTGCAGAACACCAGCCATCGTCGACGGACCATCGATGTGCAGCATCGACAGGGTCCCGCAGCCTTCCATTTGCAGGCACAGGTCGACAGAGCAAGTCGACAGACCGTCGACACGTCGACGGGCCGTCGACCCGCTTGTCGAACCGGACCGCTGTAGCTTTTTGGCTTCCAAGTATAAACATAGGAGCCACGACCTTATTTCTTATTTTCCTCCATTCCAAATCAGAAAAAACCCTAATATTTTCTCTCCCAATATTTTCCATCATATTAGTGAAGATTTGACAAGGCCCGGACCCCATAAACCCGAGCTTGTGAAGAAGAAGTTTGCTTCCAGGATTTCTTCAAGGTTGTGAAGCTTAGGGAGTTGGAGTTGAAGTGATTCTTGGGATTTTTGACCCCTCAAGGTATGTAAATGATTTCTACCCCTTTATTTGAGTTTATTACCAAGAGTTTTAGTGATTTAAGTAAAGAGAAGGTATTTGTGGGAGTGTAAGTTGATGAAGGACAAGATAGTGACTTGGGGTTATTTTAAGAGATGATTGGGAATGGATTTAAGTATATTTTTGTTACATCCCGTACTTTTGAAGAAGCACTTGTTAAATTTAAGCGTAAGTACGTCGAGCTATGGCTAAGTAAAATAACTTTGGAATATATGAAGCGAAGCATTATTAAGTATATTTTATGAGTAAAGGATGCATATAAGGAATACCGGAAGATCCTACAAGGAAATGAGTAGAAGAAATTGAGTAGTATGACTTTGGAGAAAAGATGGGCAAGGTTTCGTACGATAATTCTGGTCCAACTTGGGGAAGAAATATCTTTTAGAGTATGAGGAGTTTTGAGGTGAAACAAAAGCCTAAAATAAATTTCATCGAGTCTAGTTTCCAATGCAACAAACCGCTCATCGATACGACATTGGAGTAGAGAATTATGGACGTTACAAGTTAGGCTAACAGAGCAAAAACGCTGCCACAGTGCTGCTACAGTAACTGCTACAGTACCGACTTGCTACAGTACCGACCCGAATTTGACCCACTATTTAAGGACCAAATCTGATCCTAAACCTCATTTTTCAGCCCCAAAATACTCCAAATATTTCCCAAATGTTCTAGAAAATTCTCCCAACTTCCGTTCACTAGATTTTAACGCAAATTAAGTGAAATCCCCGAATTTAAGTTCGAACAACACATAGCTGCGATTATAATATCGAATTGCGGTGAAACTCGGCTTGGATTCAAGGTGATAATCGAAGATATTGCAATTCTAGCGGGTGAAAGGTATGAATCTTTCCTTATTAGTATTGATTTAAGCCTATTTGCGGAGGAAAAGTTACTAAATGAGCGTATAATGAATTTATGGGTCGAGAAATTGGATAAAACATCGTGTGGGATGTTTGTGGAATATTTTGGTGTTGATAATATTGTTGTTGAGGTTGGTATTGTTGTTGTTGTTGATTAGTTGCTGAATTGTGATTTCGGGCTGGGCATATAAACAGGAGAGATACTGCCCGAATTTCAACAGATTTGAAATGGATTTAAATTGAAAGCTTAAGACAAGCATATGATAATGAGCCTAACAATAGTATGAATGGTTTTATATGTAGATTACGAGACTACGAATGATCTTATGTAGATTGCAAGACAGAAAGTAATTGGGAAAAGTCGAGAAGTAAGCTTCCAGGTATGTTAAGGCTTTCCCTTTCTTTCATTTTGGCATGATCCTATGACATGAGCAAACAACGAGTAATCGAGTCTCCATATTACTCTACTCTTAGAAGTACTAGGAGTATCTCAGTTCTTGATGATCCTATACCCCTTGTTATGATTGTTCCTTCTGTTCATGGGTCCTGAGTTTTATATCATGATTATGTTAGTTCACATTCATGCATTGCATTCATTTACAATGCATATTGACCCGTGACCAGAAGGCATTATATACGCGTATATTATGTGTGTATATATATATATATATATATGGGGTATGGGGAAATGGGCGAGGCGTTATATACGCATTACCACCTGATCAGCTGGTGCACAGTGATGATGATTATGATGCCCGAAGGGGCCATTATGCTATTATGCCCGAAGGGGCCATTATGTTATTATGCTATTATGCCCGAAGATTATGCTATTACGCCATTATGTTATTATGCCCGAAGGGCCTATATGGTATATGGATCGGGCCGTACGTTCCTCGGCACTATGACCTATGCATATCATATGCCCTCGAGGCATTTTCGATAAGGCATGTCGCATTCGTACGGTATGTTCGGATAGTCGTACATATAGATGCATTCATACGGATATGTTCGGACATCGGACATACGGATGAATTCGATCGATCGGTTAGCTTATGAGTTTTAGATTTCATTCATCACTCCTATGTGTATATTCTTGTTACGCCCTACATACTCGGTGTACATTTTTTTACGACGTCCCTTTTTTGGGGGCGGGGCGCCGCATTCACTGCGGTACGGTATCGATCGGATTGATGAGAACTCCTCGATAGACGATACTTGACATCCGGCGTGGTGAGCTCCCTTTGTTCGAAGTTGCCAGGTCTATGTGGAGTCTTCCTTTTGTGTTTATGGACGACGGGTGATCAGGAGCCCTGTCCTGCCCATGACTCAGTTATGCTTCTTTAGAGGCTTGTAGACACATGTACAGTACAGTCAGTCGATGGCCCTGTGGCCCATCCTTTGATGTATAGTTACTTATGAGAGCCGTTTCAGCTCGTACAGTGGTTTGAACAGTTTTGCATATATTCCATGAGGCGGCCAGACAGCATACAGTTACCTTTTGTTTCTTGAGGAGGCGGCCAGACCTCAGAGAGTTATATGTATATATCTGTGTTGGGATTTTTCTGAGTGCAGGTGGCCACTTTTGTCCTATCCACGTTCTTAGCTAAATGTAAGTTTAAATGTTGGTTCGCCCGGTCCAGGTAGGCACCAGGTGCCGGTCGCGGCCCTCCGGATTTGGGGCGTGACAATTTTGATATATATATGTGTTGTTATCGTGTTTTGGGTATTGTGGTTGATGTTGGATCGAATGAGAAGTTGAAGAGTTGTTAAGCTTATAAGGAAAATGTTGCCCATAAATTGTCAAGCTCTATTCGTGTTTAAAATGATTAGTAAGCGAGGTAAATAGCCTAATTAAGCCCTGTGTTATCTTAATTGTAGACTTGCAAGTTGGAGAGGTAGAAGTTGGACGACTGAGTATACTTCAAGGTATGTTAAGGTATCCTTTCCTTCTTTTGGCATGATCTTACGATATGAATCGACAAACGAGTAAGAAAACTCCCATATTACTCTACTCTTAGAAGCATTAGAAGTACTTCTGTCTTTGATGTTCATGTACCCCGTTTATGATGGTTCCTTCTGTTCATAGGTCCAGTTCTATGTATAAAGCTATTGATGCATTACATTCATTTATATATATGTATATTGACCCACGACCAGAAGGCGTTATATACGCAAGTATCATATGTATATGGGGTATGGGAAAATAGATAGGCGTTATATACGCATTACCACCTGATCAGCTGGTGCACATTGATGATGATATTGATTATGGCCACAGAGGAGCCGATATGATATGATGAGATGCCATAGAGGCTTTACAGGCGTTATATACGCACATATATCAAGCGTTATATACGCACACATATATAGATGTATGACCTTCATTGATAGGCATGAGCATGCATATTATGCGCCCACAGTGGCATTGTCAGTTACACAGATTTATGCAGATACAGGCAGATACTAGTTCATACAAGTACATGCAGATAGTCATTTCAGCTTATGAGTTCAGATCTTATTCATGATTCTTGTATATATATATATATATATATATATATATATATGTTGTTCTTATGCCTTACATACTCAGTACATTATCCGTACTGACTCCCCGTTGCTCGGGGGGTTGCGTTCATGCCTGCAGGTGTAGGTAGATGGGTTTTGGTATGCCACCCTTTTGAGATGTGTATGCATATGGGTATGACGGGACCCTATCCCGTCCTTTCTACGAGCCATTCCGATAGGGTACCGTAGATAGATGTATGTAGTGATCGGATGATGTAGCCTTGTCGGCTTCTATTCTTTTGTGTACGATATGTAGCGACCTAGGCGCTTGCACTGTTCTTCCGCATGTTGTGTGTATATGCAGATTGTATAGAGTTTTGGTGTTTCCCTTTTATGAGATCAGTTTATGCCATTATGGGCCCTTGATGTTTAGTAAGATTCAGATATGAGTATGGGGGTGTTTGGTCGCTAGAGGTCAGACGCTCGTCACGACTCATCGATTTGGGTCGTGGCAATGACATGATTACATAGACGTGAAGAGCATGACATTGAACATGAATAAATGAATACTAGCTGGTATGGATACATGAGTGCTGAATTGACATGAGATTTGAATACGTTAAAAAATGGATATCATAACATGAGATCTGAATGCCAAAAACATGAATGTTATAACAAGAGATCTGAATGCTGAGCGTAGATAGGATCTGAACAATGAACTAACATGAATCTGAATACTTGAGGCAGTTAACTTAGACATTTTCTGCTTATTCATCAATAAGAGCAGATATTTGGACTTCATGTCCTTTTCGGCTTTCGATGTAGCCTCCTTCACATTCTGGTTTCTTTGTAGCACTTTCACTGAAGCAACTTCCTTAGTCCTCAACTTGTGTACTTAATGACCAAGAATATCCATATGAATCAATATTTAATCGCTTTGTTTTCTATAAGAACAACTAAAGATGGATCTCCATGATTTCTTAGACATGGTCACATGAAATACTGGGTGTCCAACAACCAACTCTGGTGGTAACTCTAGCTCGTAAGCCACTTGACCAATCCTTTGTAGGATCTTGTATGGTCCAATATATCTGGGACAAAGCTTTTCTTTCTTCCCAAATCGCATAACGCCTTCCATAGGTGAACCTTTCAGAAACACCCAATCATTAACATGAAATTCTAAATCTTTATGTCATATATCCGAGTAAGACTTCTGTTGTTAAATGCTCCTAAATCAATTTAACTTTTTCCATATCCTGGTGGACCAAGTCAGGTCCTAACAATTTTGCTTTGCCTACTTTAAACCAACTAATAGGCGATCTACACCTTCGCCCTTACGAGGCTTCTAACGGTGCCGTCTTGATTCTTGCATGATAACTATTGTTATACGTGAATTCAATGAGAGGCAAGTTATCATCTTAATTACCCTTGAAATCTAGGACATATGCTCTCAACATATCTTCGAGTGTCTGAAAAAGTGCGCTCTGCCTAGCTATCTGTCACGACCTAAGCTGATGAGTCGTGACGAGTGTCTGACCTCTAGCGACCAAACACCCCTATACTCATATCTGAACCTTACTGAACATAAAGGGCCCACAAGTGATTTAAACCGATCTCCTACTGCCTCATAAATAGGTGACATCATGAACTCTGTACAACCTGTATATACATAAACGTGCTGAAAGAACAGTGCAACCCAGCTAGGCTACTACATATATTGTACACAAAAGAATAGAAGCCGACACTAATACATACAACTGTCTACAGACCTCTACTGGAATAAAAGCTGTAGACAGGATGGGACAGGGCCCTGTCATACCCATATACATGTACATCTCAAAAGGTTAGCATACCAAAACAGAATGCAGCTCCGGATCAATGGAGCGCACTGACCACTGCTGGATAGAAGTCCTACTAAGCTGGACCACCTGTCGGTCTACCTGAACCTGCGGGCATGAACGCGGCCCCGAGCAGACGGGAGTCGGTACGGATAATGTGCGAGTATGAAAGGCATAAGAACAACATGTATATATATAAGAATCATGAATAAGATCTAAACTCACAAGCTAAAATGCTATTTGCATGTACTTGTATGAACTATTATCTGTATGTATCTGCATAAATCTGTATAACTAACAATGCCTCTGTGGGCGCATAATATGCATGCTCATGCCTATCAATGTAGGTCGTACATATATATATATATATATATGCGTATATGACGCCTGTCAAGCCTCTATGGCATCTCATCATCTCATATCGGCCTCTCTGCGGCCATCATCATATACATTGCTGCAGTACCTGCAACCCGATCCTTATATCATCATCATCATGGTACACCAGCTGATCAGGTGGTAATGCGTATATAACGCCTATCCATTTTCCATACCCCATATACATATAATACTTGCGTATATAATTGTTATATCCCGTATTTCGTACATTGGAACAATCCGGTTTAACTATGGTAAGTTAGGGACAAAACCATTCCGAGATGCAAAGTCGAAATTTTTGACCTTCGATTTTATTTTGAGTCATAAGTTGTGCATGAATTTGTTGGTATGGAACAATTAGGAATATTTGGGACCAAAAATGGAATAAATGAAAGTTGGAAATCATGCATTATTTTTCCTTGTGGCCGTGTGGTTGTTGAAATGGCCCACACAATTTGTGTTCAATTTTTATTGCTCCAACACATGGTGTGGGCCAAGGACACTTGGGCACTTCATATAATAGCACAAAGATGATCACTACTTCATTCATCTCATTTCAACACTTAGAAAAAAAAAAAAAAGGAGAAAGTTGAAGAACAACACCATACCATTCGGCCAAAGGGGGAGAAAAATAGGACCAAGATTTAGCCATTCCAAAATTATTTCCTTGGTACAAACCCACTATTTTGAGGTCCCTAAGTAGCGTGGAAGTGTTTTTGGAGCGATCAACCCGCTAGTTTTCATCCTTGGAAACCCTAGCCTATTGTGAAGTTGGAAGAAGAAAGGTAAGATTTGATTATGTTTTGTATGTTATAAAGGTTGTATGCATGTTGTAGTATGTTAAAATGGATGAATATCATGAAATATGGTATGTTGGAATGAAGGTTGTGTATGTAGTATATGGCCGTATGAAGTGTGTGTGTGTGTTGTGTTGTGTTGAAGCCATGAATTAATGCCTAGATAGTATGTTGTGATTGTTGTAGAGTGGAGAAAGGAATGAGAATCATCTTTATATGTTGGTGGGAGGTGTTGGCCGAATGTAGGCCATTTATGTAGCAAGAAATGAATTAATATCGCTTAACGTTTTAGTCGTCGTCGTTATGAATTCTATGTTGGAAATGAATGTTTAATGACTCAAATTGATGTTGTAATTGTTGCGGGCTGATTTGGAGATTATTGCGCATTTGAGGTAATTTGTATATTTATGAGAATGTTATCGTAATAGTGTGGATTGTTGATACAAATCATGATTCGGAAGTTAGAAATGGACTCTAGTGTGTCTCGGGTTTGGGGACAGTTTTCGGGCAAATTGGAGCTTTGTTGGATTGTTGGAAATATTGTATAAATTGTTTGAAATGTTTTTAAATGATGTTAGTATGGATTCGGGTTGGAAATTGAATGTACAAGCGTTGATGTTGGCTTGAACGTAAGCCGTTGAATCGAATATGTTGAAAGTTGTTGAATAATGTAAAAGAGAGTTATTAATGGTATACTGCCTTTCGGATTGATTATGAATGTTGCTAGGTTGGTTGTTGTTGTTGTTGTTGATTGATTTGGCCGAGTTAAATTCTCGGGGTGGCCTATTTACAGGGGGAAATCTTTGCCCAAAATTTACGTAAGAATTTAGTGTTGGTTTGGAATTAAAATGCCTAAATGGCTATAGCTAATATTTGATATCCGTTGACACATTTGTAGACCTTGGGGAGCCCGGGGCGTAGGTTGACATTAGCTTGAGTTTGGAGTAACTTCGAGAGCGTTTGAGGTATGTAAAGCTTACCTTCCTTCTTTTGGCATGTCTTAGATACGACTAAGTTATGATATGTTATGAGCTTCGGGGGAAATTCCCTTCTTAAAAAAAATCCGAGTACGTTTAGAAGTCGTATTTGTTTTGATGTTGGCACCTTTGTGTGGACAAACTATGGTTTATATGTTTTTGTATGATTGATTTTCAAAAGTTGCAAAAAATTTGGTTTTAAGAGAGTGTTGTTCCTAAATGACTCCGAAAACTACGAAAGCCCGTAACTTTCCCAGACAGAACCGGATTGCTTGGATATGCTCAAAAATGACTCCACGATATATGATGACTATGTTTTCCATAGGCGGGCTCGACTCGGGTATACACCCCTCCGTGGGCCCCGCGACTTTTCTTATGTACTTCCGGCGATTTTTGAAAGAATATGGCTTGCTAATATTCCGATTTCAAGTACGATTAGTCCACTTATCTTCTGAGTTTGTAATAATGGTTCGATAACATATGATGACGATGATTTTCGTAGGCGGGCCCGGATTGGGTTGGCGCTCGTCCGTAGGTCCCGCGACCTTCTTTTGTATAATTCTGATGGCTTTTGAAAGAACTCAATTTGACTACCCTTCCGATCCCCGAATATGATTACATATTTGTCTGTTAAGTCGGAAATAATGATTCGCATACTTATGATTCCGATATGTAACTATGGTTTTTAAAGTTCGGTTTGATATGTTCCCGAGGGACATTCGGAAGAAAGTTTGCTTTGACTACAGTTTGGCTTATAAACACCAATCCGTTTGATTACTCTATTGAGTTTTGTGAATTTTTGGCATTGCATATGATTTCCTACGATTCTGCTCGTGCGTTCTGTTATTACTTCTTTCGCCGGATCCCGGGCCGGTTATGTTCGTGCGCACTATGTTATATTCCGAAGTATGATGTGATTTCCGAAGTATGATGTGATATGATATATGTTATGATGTGTGACGGAGATGTTCGGAGATATAAAACCTTCTGAAGTATGATGTGTTGTGGCGTCCAGATGGAGTGGCGACCACGTTCCGTCCGCCGGGTCCCATTGCGGACCGTATGTGATATGTGATGATTTGATGATATGATAATCTGATACGATATGATATATGATGGTGTGATGTGAGATATTATTTATGGATCGGGCCGTACGTTCCTCGGCATTATTATATGAGATATGGATCGGGCCGTACGTTCCTCGACATTATTATTATTATTATTATTATTATTATTATTATTATTATTATTATTATTATTATTATTTTATTTATGGATCGGGCCGTACGTCCCTCGGCATTCGGTTAACGTCAGTTTATATAACATGTTCCCTTTTCTGTAAATGTGGGACAAAAATGTTTTTCAAAATAAAGTTAAGCATTTTGGGCTCTCTGATGGTTATAGTTGTCTTCTGCACTGCTTATGTATGATTTGTATTTCAGATAAAAGTACTTTGGTATTTGGGTTATTATGATCACGTTCTGTACACTTTACTTCGTTTCTGTACTTCCGCTTTGCATACTCAGTACATATTCGGTCGACCCCCCCTTTCTTCGAAGTTGCTTTCATGCCCGGTACGGATACGCGTTTGGGTGATCCATCGGCGTAGGATTTCCATTCTGCAACATTCGAGTGCTCCCTTTGTTCTGAGTCGATATTTTGGGTATATACTCTTCCGATGTATATGATTATGTTTATTCGGGGTACGGCGGGGCCACGTCCGCGTCATATGGTTAACGTTATTACGTATTAGAGTCCGTAGACATAGATGTGGGTTATGTACGTTTTTGTTCGGATGCGACGTGTAAGTTGTGTTTGGGCGGCCCATGTCGCCGTGGCGCCCTTGCCGAACTGCGTGTATGTATGTTTTGATACGTTATGTATATTATGACAGCCTTACCGGCTTCTGTGCAGCTTATATGTTAGTATGTGACAGTTTGGAACCACGTATGACCTCTATGTCGGTGTAGATTATTTGTATGCTGATTTCGGTTATTGAGTGCGTATGGGTGCCCAACTCGGGCACTAGTCACGACCTACGGGGTTGGGTCGTGACAATAATGCCTTCTGGTCACGGGTCAATATACATATATGTGAATGAATGTAATGCATGAATAAATTGTATACATAAAACTGGACCCATGAACATAAGGAACAATCATAAACGGGGTACATGAACATCAAAGACTGAAGTACTCCTAATTCTTCTAAGAGTAGAGTAATATGGAAGCTCGCTTACTCGTTTGTTGGTTCATATCATAAGGTCATGCCAAAAGAAAGAAAGAATAGCCTTAACATACCTTGAAGTATATCCAATCTTCCATCTTCTACCTCTCGAACTTGTAAGTCTACAATTAAGATAACATAGGCCATAATTAGACTATTTACCTCGCTTACTAACCATTTTTAGATACATATAGAGGTTAACGAATTGTGGATAACATTTCCCTTGTAAGCTTATAACTCTTCAACTTCACATTCGATCCAACATCGACCACAATACCCACAACAACAATGACAACACTTATATATCAAAATATACTTAAATCCATTCCCAATCATCTCTTAAAAATAACCCTAAATCACTATCTTTCCCTTCATTAACTTACCCCTTCCATAAGTATCCTCTCTTCACTTAAAACCACTAAAACTCTTGATAATTAACTTAAATACAAGGGTAGAAATCATTTACATACTTTGAGGGGTCTAAGATTCCAAAGATCAACTTCAACTCCAACTCCCTAAGCTTCATAACTTTTAAAAAACCCTAGGAACAACTTTCTTCTTCACAAGCTTGGGTTTACGGGGCTGGGATCTTACCAAATCTCCACTAATATGATAGGAAATATTGGGAGTGAATATACTAGGGTTTTTCTCTGACTTGGAAGAGAGAAAATGAGAAATAAAGTCGTGGATCACATATTTATATTTGGAATTAAAAAGTCCCAGCGGTACGGGTCGACGTGCGAGTCGACGACCCGTCGACGTGTCGACGGCCCTTCAACTTGCCCATCGACCTACGCCTGCAGATTTCAAGGCTGCGGAACCCTATCAATGCCGCACAATGATGGTCCGTAGACTATGTCGATGGCCCGTCGACGATGACTGGTGTCTGCAGATTTTTCAGATTCAGCTCAGATCGCGTCGATTTGATTCGTTCAACTTCTAATCCTGTAAGTCACGAGGGATACCTGCCGGTACCTTTGTACACGGGGTAAGACACTTTCTATCTCCAAAACTCGAACACGAATCTCAATTCCTAGGCATGCCCGACTATGAAACCATAGGTTCTACTATGACGAGAATGAGAGGCATAACACTATCTGTCTAAGGATGGAAAGCGGTACTGAGGTTCACTTTTGTACCCAATATTTTATAAAAGGACTTCCAATAATTTTTTGTGAAATGGGCACCTCGATCTAAAACAATGAACACTGGAGTCCTATGAAATCTGGACCATTCCTGAATATATAACTTGGCATACCCTTCTGGTGAATCGGCTTTCGCTTGCTGCCTATTTGGACACTTAGCCCCGAAATCGTCTACATTTTTTTTCATGCCATTCCATCAATAAACCTCCTCAAGGTCATGATACATTTTCGTGGAGCTTGGGTAGGTAGAATATATGAAATTCTGTGCCTCTGACGTAATTCTCTCTTTGCGTCTATCAACATTTGAGACGCATAATTTTCCTTAGGTACCTTAGAGTACCATCATCTCCCCCTTGTTCGAAAGCCATGGATTTATGCCTGTGAATCCCTTCCTTTAGCTGCAATAGATAGGATCATGAATCTGTTTTCCTCTTTTGCTCAGCTACCTAGGAGGATTTAGCTCTGTTCTGTACAATAATTGTCACGGCCCTAACCTGGGGAGGCGTGGCCGGCACCCGGTGCCTCACTAGGCCCTAGCGTACCAATTTGTAACTCGTATAACCTATGTATCAATGAATATCTTAGGCCAATGAAGCCCATTATACACGTGGTATCGTAACTTAGGCCGACAAGGCCATACACTAAAATGCCTACAAACAACAAGCAACTTAACCAAAGCTGGATCATCCCGCCATAAATAACATAAGTATCGCTATACGGGCTGACAAGGGCACCATACTGACACCGCTAAACATATAGGATACGTCTACAAGCCTCTAAAAGTGACAATTGTACAATGATTGGGACAGGGCCTCAACCTACCCATCATCTGTGTATACACAAAAATCTGGACCTACTAACTCTGAATGACATGGAGCTTACCACACTAGCTGGTGCTCGACAAATTTACTGATGTGGTCCATCCGGCTGCCTATCTAAACCTACAGGAATGAACACAGCGTCCCCGACAAAGGGACGCTAGTACGAAATAATGTACCGAGTATGTAAGGTAACTAAAACTAATACTGAACTGAAGTACAAGATAAACTGAAGAGTCAATAAAGAATCTAGCTATGCTTACCTGCCTCTGTCATCTAACAGCTAAACAACATAATATCAAACTACTTAGCCTCATGTATGGTATCTAGACATGTGTAAATAGCCTCGAATGTAAGTGCATAACCCCGAAGGCAGGTGTATAGCCCCGAAGGCACTCTATATAGCACCGAAGGAAATACATATGTATAGGCCCACTGTATTTGTATAGCCTTGAATACAAGCACGCATATGTATAACCCCAAAGGCAACTGTATAGTCAATAGCCCCGAAGGCAACATGTGAATAGATAGCCTCGTAGGCAAGTGCATACTTCTATGAACTCTACAATCCTCTTTTCTATCTACTAACTACTAGTTTGAAGGTAAAATCTCGAGAAGGGAAACTACTATGAAGCTATCAAGAACAATATAGAGATGAGATCTTTGTGGAGTCACTTCTTTGTGCTCTTATTTAGGACTCGCTCGGTTGAGAATTCATGCCAAAACAAAGAAAGGAAATAGCCTTAACATACCTTTATGTAAAATTTTCAACCGAGATGGCAAGACTAGCATCCCTTTCAAGTTAAGCTACAACAAGAAACAACACTACTATCAACAAAGGGAAACATGACAACTTGCCGACATTGATAACTCACTCTATACGAGATTCTACGGCGTCTAGCTTCGGCTAACTGCCCTCTATTCTTCATAACATCATCAAAACCACATGGACACAATTATTTCAACATCTCTAGCCCCCTTCTTATAACAAGAACAGTCCCACTTACCACACAACTCAATTTAACACCCAACAAAACAATAACGACACTCAACTATCAATCTCAATATGTAAACACCAACCTATACTTTCATAGCAACTAAAACACATCTAGAACTCAAATAAATCTATAAATATGGAGTAGAAGATGGTTCATTCCTTAGCTTCCCTTTACTTCACTATGAAGTTATCTTTGATCCACTTTAAAATAGAAGGACGTTACTGCCTATATTTGGAAAATATGATGCTGCCATATTTGTATACCATATTGCTTCCAAGAACTCAAAGTCACGTTTTGGTATTATAAAAGTAAACTGCTGTAGATAATTCCTTGAGTTCCCTCCTCATACAGTGTGATGAGGTGTACATATACATACATATATATATATATATATATATATATATATATATCCTCCTCATTACATGTGGGGTTCCTATAATCTTTCCTTAGCTAATGACACATGGTCATTAATGCATTAATACAAATACATATAGTAAATGCACACATGTTGATCCAATTACCCACTTATCCAAAAAATTTAACTAATTTCTCTAATAATCAACTCATAAAATTTCTATTATAAATAAATCATAAGCACTTTATAAATAAAAACATATACTAATATTTCATAAAGAAAACATTGATAAAAATTATATCCTATCAAATTCTAATTTTTCTAACCTAATATCAAGGGTATAAATTTTTGTACTATCAATTCTCAAAACATTTGAAAAAAAATAACTTTCTTTTCTTATGAGAAAACAATTTCTGTCTTTATAATAAAGAAAATCTCATTTATAAACTTCCTCATATTATGTATATAATTTAAAGCATATCCGGAAGTAGTAAGAATAGTAGCTACCCGAAAACATACTTATCATACCTTAGTTAAAAGAAAATATATATACCATATAAAAATAATATCTAACGGCATCAAGGTTGTCAAACTTACGTGGCCTTAGAATAACACTTTCATAAACCCTCTATAACCTCAGGAATGAACCTAATCATTTTAAGCCCATATGGATTCACTATAACGCATCCTAACGCCAAGATATGAGGTGTTACGTCCTGCCCCCCTTAGGAACATTAATCCTCGAATGTCGATTAAGTTACGACAAATCCAATGTATAAGAGTACAGGATGTAACATCCTTCACATCAGTTCCAAGAGTGCTTCACCTTGAAGTATCCTCCAAAACCACTACCAAGAGGAGAAACATGCTTCCATAATCACTTTTATACACCTTGTACTTTTGTACGTTGAGTTTCATTGTGAATTAGCTGTCATAATCTTGGAGAGCGGGAGTATCTTCGAGGCCATAAGAGTTTAGACGTGTCTATCCTAAGTGTATAAGAGTTTGAGACCATGGTTGATATGTGTTAGAAGGTTTAAGGGCTAAACGAATCGAAGGGAATATGTTTCGTCGGAAATCAGAGTTGAGGAGGATTTGTACGGCCAGTACATGGAAGTACGGCCCGTACTTTTTAAGGGTTGGATCACGTACATTGCAAGAATATTTCTGGAATTTGTCATCCAGGTACGGGATCCAAGTACAAAACGTACTTCAAAGTACGGCCCGTATATGGAGGCCGTACTTCACGTCGGTTAATTTTTAAGTGAGTCTTTATATTTCATTTTCCTTCATTGGGATTCATTACTCATCCATTTCAGACCCTAAGGCTCTCCAAAACCCTCTCCCTAAGTTCATATAATTTCAAGGCAAAACCTAAGAGAATCAAGTGATTCAAGTGCTAGAAAGCTCACAAGTGTCAGTAGAGTTCAAGTATCTCTTTAGTGTTGAAATTGGAGGTTTTCTCCTAGTGAAGTAATCTGATTAAGAGCTTGTTCTTGTATGATTAAGGTAAGGTTTCATCTCTATGACATGTTCTTGAGGTTGTTTTATTGTTATACAACTTGATTGAAGGAAGAAAGTGTAGAAAGAAGTCCAAATATGAGTTAGGAACCATATTGAGGTTATGGACTATTTTGATCATGTTGTTGTGTTATTAAGATGATTTATGTGTGTATGAATGGTATCTGATGTTGTTGTTGTTGTGTTATTGTTGATATACTTCATGCATTTTGAACGTATAAGTGTATAAGGTATCGTATACGAAACATATATTGGGGCTGCCTTGAGGTATGCTATTGTATATTGATGGTTTGAGTTTAAAAATATTCCCAAGAGGTTATTGTTGTTGTGTTGGTTGTTGGTTGAGTTGTGATGATTAAAGGATCAGGGAAATGCTGCCCGTTTTATTTTAGAATCGATTTATCGTTTGGTATACGTGATATACTGGCGTCATCTAAGTTCATCTGCATATTCCCTTGTCATAGGATTTGAGTAAGCGTCGCGGCGAGTTCGTTGTTGGATTATACTAATGATTTGAGGTATGTAATGGTTGTCCCTTCTTTTTTGGCATGATCCTTTATCAAGTAAGAGCTTAACGAACTTCATAAAGCGAGATTATCAACTAGAGCTTATTTTAGAGATGTATAGCCTCCCTAGTGTTGGGTTGTATTTTTACGAGACTTTTATCAGCTTCTTGTGTTCATAACCCTTTAGAGAGATAGAAAGGGACGTGTGGTCGTCTTCACATATGTCAGTTTACACATGATATACAACATGATGTACATATACTTTTCTTTAGCCTGGCCACTTTGTTAGTGAGACATTTTATTTAGCCTAGCCACTTGGTCAGCGAGACATTTTATTTAGCTTGGCCACTTGGTCAATGAGACAGTATTGCCTGGCCGACGGGTCAGTGAGGTCTTACAGTTTCACGCCACTTGGTTAGTGAGATATATGATATTGCATTTCATATGAGACAGGTTAGGTGAGATATTCAGGGCATTCTTTGGCCTCCAAATTATTATATTTTCGGTTTAGTTTTAGTTTCAAATATCTATTGTCTTACGTACTCGGTACATTATTTTGTACTGACTTCTCTTTTGCCGAGGGCGCTGCATTCATACTAGCAAGTGTAGATAGACAGACTGATAGACCTCCCCAGTAGGCAGGACTTGATATCAGCTGATTGGTAAGGTCCCTTTGTTCGGAGTTGCCAGGTCTTTTGGAGTCTTTCTTTTGTGGTTATAGATTGGATGGGTAGGCCGGTGTCACGACCCAACCCCGTAGGCCGCGACTAGTGCCCGAGCGGGGCACACAAACACACTTATCATACGCAAATCACATACAGATGGCTTATGCATACAAATATCAGACACTGTCTCAGATTATCTCAAACAGTCTCAAACACTAACATATATATATATATATCGGAGCGAGCGAGGCTATCAAATGGCGCAACGGCCCAAAACATATACAAATGCAAGCGACGGGGCGCACGGCGAATGGGATCGCCCGTAACATATAACATACAAACACACACTGTACGCAGGTAGGCACAACCCACATATACGTCTACGTACCTCAATGTACCAACAGAATCATATGACGGGACAGGGCCCCGCCGTACCCCTGAACAAACGAATACATATGCAATGAACGAATATATACCAAAATGTGAGCTCCGGAATAAAGGGAGCACTCCAACAGCAGAATAAGTGTCCTAGACTGGCGGATCACCGAAATGTACGTCTGTACCTGCGGGCATGAAACGCAGCCCCCGAAGACAGGGGGTCAGTACGGGATATGTACTGAGTATGTAAAGCATGGAATGCAATAGACATAATCGCAACCGGACTGGAATTCACAGAACAAGTATAGTAGTCAGAAAAATCAAAAGACTTGCCTTTAAATCATATATCATGTGTGTCCATATCATATCATCGAATCATAATATACGTACATCGTACCCGGCCCTCCAGTGAGGGACTCGGTGGATAAGGTCATATAATTACCATGCATAGTCATCATATAATCATACATACATGCATCCCGTACCCGGCCCTCTAGTGAGGGACTCAGTGAGTAAAATCATATCATAATCATGTCATCATGCCATCATATATATGCATATACCGTACCCGGCCCTCTAGTGAGGGACCATGAATAGCGTACCGGCCCTTTCGGGACTCGGTGGATAGAATCATCATATGCCATCCCGCCGCCATCCCTATATCATCATATCATCATATATATACCATACCCGCCCTCTAGTGAGGGACTCGGTGAATAATGCAAAGGAATACCGTGCACGAATACATACCCGGCCCGGGACTCGGTGAATAGGAATAATAGCAGCTCGCACGAGCAGAAAGAGTGAGAAACCATATGCACATAAAACATCATCACAGACTCAATGGAGTGATCAAAACAAACTCTCTTTTTAAAGCCAAGATAATAGTCGATCAAGTTTCCCCGAACGTCACTCGGGAAGATATCAAACAGAACTTTTAGAAAATCGTAAGTACGTCTCAGGATCATATGCACATACATCATTACGACATTACTGATTCAATGGATAAGCAAGTAGTCGACACTCGAGAGTCAAAACGGAAATCATGCTAAGTTTGTTAAAAAAACAAGTCATTAGGACTTTACAAATGAAAATCTCGGGGACCACAGATATACGTTGAATTAATCCGGGCCCGCCCATGAAATCTAAAGTCATCGTATGTTATCGAATCATTATTATAAACTCAAAAGATAAGTAAACTAATCATACTTGAAATCGGAATAATAGTCATATCATATTCTTTCAAACGTCATCAGAAGTACGTAAAGGAAAGTCGCGGGACCCACGGACGGTGTCAACCCGAGCCAGGCCCGCCTATGAAAAACATAGTCATCATATGCCATGAAAGCTCCTACGAGCATATCGGGGCAATCTGAGCCTTTCTGTGAAAGTTACGATCGTTCGTAGTTACAGAACTCTTTAAAAACAAAACTTTTTCTGCAACATTTGAAAATCAAATATTCCAAAGACATAAGGGCCAATATTTCATCACATCAAGCATACGAATACCAAGAAACAAATAAGAATCATAAACATGCTCGGATCGCGAGAATAGAGTTTCCTCGAGGCTCGTGTCATAGCCTATTTATAAGTAAGGCATGCCAAAAGAAGGAAAGGTTGAGCTTTACATACCTCGATCGCTCTCAAAGCTAATCCAAATCAAGCCTATGTCTCGGACTCCCCAAGATCTACATAACATCATTAAATACCAACATTACTATAGGCATTTAGGAGTTCATTTCCAAACTAGCACGTAATTCTACGGAAATTTGGGCAGCATTTCCCCTGTAAATGCACAACCCCGAGAATTCAACTCGGCCAAATTCATCAACAACAACACCAACAACCAAACTAGCAACATCAATAATCAATTCAATACGCATTCTAACATTAAATACTCTTTCTACATAATCCAACAATATTCATTATATTCAATTCAACGGCTTACATTCAAGCCAACATCAACGCGTATACATTCAAATACTAGTCCGAACCCATACCAACAACATTCAAGAACATTTTAAACAATTCATACAATATTTCCAACAATCCAACAAAGGCTCCAATTTACCCGAAAATTGTCCCAAACCCGAGAACAACATCCATAACACATTTCTAACTTCCGAATCATGATTTGCACCAACAATCCACATTCTAACAATGTCATTCTCATAAATATAGAAATTACATTAAACACACATAATCCTCCAAACCATCCCACAACCATTTCAACATCAACTTGAGTCATTAAGCTCTTATCGTCAGCATAGAATTCATAACGACAACAACTAAAACACTAAGTAACATTAATTCATTCTTTGTCACATAACATGACCCATATTAGGCCAACACTATACATACACATATTGATGATTCTCATTCCTTTCTTCACACTACACAACTAAACATGCTACATAGAATTGATTCATCACTTCAACACAACACACACATCCACACGGCTATATACCATGCACACGGCCTCAACTCCAACATGCCATATTTCATGATTTTCATCCATTTTGACATACTACAACATGCACACATCCTTCATAACACATAAAACAAGATTAAATCTTACCTTTTCCCTTCAACTTTACAACTTGGCTAGGGTTTGCGATTGATGAAACGAGTGATCTATTGGCCCAAACAACAACTCCACGTTAATGAGGGACCTCCAATTAGTGGGTTTGCTAGGAAGAAATAATTTTGTGATGGCTAATTTTGGACTTGAAATTTGGGAGGGTTGGCCGAATGGTTCAAGCTTGTTCATCCAAGTTCTCTCTTATTTTTTCTAAGTGTGGGAATGAAGAAAGATGACTTAGTAGTCATCTTTTGTGCTTCATATAAGAGTTATACATGTGTCCATGGCCCACACATGGGTTGGACCAATTAAATTTGTCCACAAAATGTGTGGGGCCATATCCAACCCACACGGCCAACATGGCCAAGAATTCAATAATTTCTAACTTTTCAATATTTCATTTTTAGCCCTAAATTATTCTAAATGTTCCATGCCAAAAAATTCATGAACAACTTGTGTCTCAAAACAAAATCAAAGGTCAAAAGTCTCGACTTCGTATCCCGGAATGGTTTTGTCTCTAACTTATCATAGTTAATCCGGATTGTCCCAATGTTCAAAATACGGGATATAACAGCCGGGGCCCTGTCCCGACCATGATGTAGTTATGCTTTCTCGAGAGGGCTTGTAGACGAGTCCTGTATATAGTGTGTCTGTATGATATCCTTGCCGGCTTGTATACATCTGTTTTGGTAGCGTTGGCTTTGTACGATCATAGCGATCTCGTCGGGTTGCTTAGTTGTATATATATGTTTTAGGTATGTGAGCCCAGTTCAGATGATATAGCCAGTATATACATATATATATATATATATATATATATATATATATATATATACATATATATCCAGGTTATGGCCTTGCCGGCTTGTTATTATTATCTGTGTGCAGGTAGGCCCCATCAGCCTAAGTTGAGGGCTACCCCTCCAGAGTTACAGATTTAGAGTGGTTCGCTCGGGCCTAATGTGGCACCGAGTCTCGACCACGCCTCTCTAAATTTAGGGCGTGACAAACTTGGTATCAGAGCAGGTCTGTCCTAGGGAGTATATAAGCCGTGTCCAGTAGAGTCTTATTTATAGATGTGTTGCGCACTACATTATATAAATAGGAATCTATACCCTCCTTTCAGATATAAATCGTGTTGTACAGCTGAGTCATAGGAGGTTTGAGTTACACTTACCCTTTGGTGTTTGTATACTGCAATGCTGGTGAATAGAAAGACCGCAGCTAGCCGGAGAGTTGATACGATAATTGGTGAAGGGACCAATAGGGTACACCCAGCAGATGGGGCCCAGTCTGAGGCTCAGGGTGAGACCTCTTCACAGCCTACAGTGGCTCCCCCACAACCAAAGGAGCTTCTGAGGGAGGCAACACCCCCGGTACCCCCTCCCGCACCGACAGGTCAGGATCGTAGGAGTGCGGTGCAGTTATTGACTCAGCTTGTAGCTACTCAGAGGCAGCCGAGAGTAGTTGATGCTACAGTAACCCCTGATGGGTCTGACAGTTCTAGAGTTCATAAGTTCCTAGCATTTGATCCCCCAGAGCACTCAGGGGTTAGGCGTCACACCCCAACTTTTGATAGGGCATGATGGGCACCCGACCCTTACTTAGGGCCGAGCGAACCCGTTAATCTTGGCGATAATCATAATCTTACGGGACTCTTAAATCATGAAATGAACGCATAATGTAAGCTCTTCAAAAAAAACATGCTTTTCGTCCTTCTCAAATCAAGTAAAATCTGTAATCGTATGAAATCTGTAACATAATGCATAATGATACATCGGCTTACAGAGCCGCTTACAAAACTGACATGTTATATACGTGACTCTGTCTGCAAAGTCTCTAACATAACTCAAGATACCATAACATAGATACTCTGACTCGGCAAAGACTCCGGAGGAAATGGAGCTCGCCAATCCGGTGGAACATCTTCTACTAATATCCTCTACTCATCGTATACACCGTGTGGCATGAAACGCAGCCCCGAAGAAAAAGGGGTCGGTACGAAATATGTACCGAGTATGTAAAGCATGAAATACGATAACGTGGATCATAATGAGATAAAAGTATAGAAACAAATACGCAAGATATCCATAATGCTCGCTTTTGAAACACAAATCATGCATATCAATATCGTATCCAACCCGTTATGGGACTTAGTGACATAATCAGATAATCATCCTGTACATGTGTATACATACAACGTGTCCCGGCCCTCTAGTGAGGGACTCGGTAAGTAAGATCATATCACCATCATATATACATATAACGTGTCCCGGCCCTCTAGTGAGGGACTCGGTGAATAACGTGTCCCGGCCCTCTAGTGAGGGACTCGGTGGAGGAGATCCTCTCTCCATCATGTGTACATCATACTCGGCCCATCCCAGCTGGCTGGCGCCATCATCACATCATCATATATATAATGTGTCCCGGCCCTCTAATGAGGGACTCGGTGAATAATGCAGTGGAGGTGTGCACGAATACGTGTCCTGGCCTGGGACTCAGTGAAAGAAGTAATAACAGCTCGCACGAGCAGAGTAGTGAGAAACCATATGCATAAAAATCATCCTTTAAGACTCTATAGATAAGTAGACAAATCAACGCTCGAGTATCAGGATCATAGTCACACACAGTACTCTTTGAACATCATTACGAACTATGTCAAATACGTCTCAGGGTTCATAAACATGTATTAAGCCAATCCGAGCCCGCCTATGAAAGTTGCGGACATTATTCATTATAGAATCCTTTGCTATCATATCAAAGCAATCCGAGCCCGTTTATGAAAGTTAGGGACATCATACATTATAGAACACTTTTGGAACAAGATTTCTTTATGCATCATTTACTATCCAAACATACAAAAGACTCAAGGGCAATAGCTCGACTATATTAAGAATTCGTACATCAAGAAGTGAATAAGAATCGTAGACATGCTCGGATCGTAAGAATAGAGTTACCCCAAGGCTCGTATCGTATCATACTTACATCTAAGACATGCCAAAAGAAAGAAAGGGTAAGCTTTACATACCTGTTCCATCCCTTATTGGCTACGCTTATGCGTCCAAGCTCGTAAGTCTACATTTAAGAGGTTTTATACTAATGTTAGACTCTTTATTGCACACTTGTCCCAAATTTCAAATCAACTATTCTATATTCTCAATAAAATCGGGCAGCATCTCCCCTGTTTATATGCCTAGCCCAAAATTACAATTCAGCAACCAATCAACAACAACAATAATACCAACATCAACAACACTATTATTCATACCAACATATTCCATAAACGTCCCACACGACGTTTTTCAACATACAACAACAATATGCACTTTCTTCCATCCCATCAAGGAGTATAATCTCATCAATATGCCAACAATGTTAGATACCATTTTTATATGCGTAAATCAGTCCATCCACACGGCCACAACACGTTCAAACAGCCCATAAACACAACAACTACAATACAACACTCTATGACCTTCTCTCCATAACTAGTTTCATTTTTAAGGCTTGCTAGACCTTCAAATAAACTCAACATAAAGGATGGGATAAATAACATACCTTATACTTGAAAAAAACTCAGCTACATCAACCTTTTCCAACACCAAGCTTAAGTAGAAGCAAGAACAATCGCCTTTCACGGACTAGTTTGGCGTAATCTTGTCAAATTCTTGATTTATCGGACTATAATGCTTGGGGGAGGTGTAGAGAATTTTCTAGGACCCTTTGGAATGTTATTATGCTGAAAAAACGGGGTTGATGGGGTATTTATACCCCTCCTAGGTCGGTTTCACCGACCTTCTCATGTGGGGCCCGCGGAACCATTTGGCAGCTTAGGGTCTTGCTCTTAAAATGGCCATAACTCTTGATTCCGACATTGTGTGAGGGCCCACGACCTATGGTTGGAAATATCTTTCAATTATCTACAACTTTTATTCTTGGTGTTTTTCCAAATTCCAAACTTATAATGCCGTTTTTGCCCCTCCAAGTCAGATCATCCGAAAACGTTTCCTTAAATCGTCCTTTTGGAGGGCTTATGTCCATATTTGGCTTATGGGTCCTTCTTAGGACTTGCTCAACTTTCCATGTACTACTTGTATCACTTTTAATATATCCTTTACAAAATCCCGACATGTGGGCCCCACCTTAACTCATGGTTTCGAGGGCTATCATCGAGTGATCATGTTAACCGATTTACTCCATACACTCTCCAAATGTCATATATATGTTCTTATGCTCGATAACATAATCTTCATCCATAATCCTTGTGTAACTTTGCTTATTCCCCCGAGCTCATACTAAGCCGTCCACAGTCTCGATAACGCGAAATTTTTCAAGGTGTAACATCCTTCCCCCCTTAGAAACATTCGTCCTCGAATGTTAAGTTCTTAGGGATTTCTACAAAGATTTTACCAAAGTTTCCCTTCTTGCCGTAATCCCGTAACACTTCGTCCCTATCACTTTCAAAAATACCCATCGCCCCACCGGAACTCTAAGTGTCGACCAAGATTTATCTTACATATGACTCTATCGATCCTTTAGGAAACGAGCCTGCTAATAATACGTTCCCGAATGAGTTTCATTTCTTAATTAATTTTTTTTCATATCCACTTCTTTAGCTTAGTTTCGCCAACATCAACCCGAAAATCGGTGACCTCACTCTTGTTGTCCATCAACCGCAGCCTCATTGACATGGCGTGCCATTTTTATATCTAGAATGGTAGCTATTATTATAGGCAAACTCCATAAGTGGCCCATGATCATCCGTGCACGGTGCCCTTTCGAAATCAATAACACAAGCCCGCAACATATCTCGGCTACTCTTTTTAATGTACGCTCGTCCGTCCGTCAGATCGAGGGTGACATACTGCATTGAGACTCCTCTAAAAGAATTTAACTGTCACTCTACCTTTTGCTTTTAGTCTCTATCTTTGGTGTTGGTTATAAGGTAGCGATGAAGTCCCCTCATATAATAACTTTACCTAGCCGCTCCCGGCTTTAACTATCATCAGCTGGTATAATTCTGAAAGAATTGGCATATAAATTTACCCTCTTTTAGTAACCAGCTAGTCCTGATCACCTTGCTTAAATCGTCTTATAATCCCCCTTTACTCAACTGGTAACATTCTAGGCACATCATCTCGTGTCGTCTCTTTATCTTTAATTCAAACCCTTCTATTGTCCCTTTGCTCAGATCTTGCTCTCAACTTTCCTGTCACACATGATGTTGCAATCTTTACGCGAATATACGAAGGTGCTCAAATTAGCCCAAGAAATACCTTAGCGTGGCTTCACTAATTCTTATGTTTTATTTTGTCTTCGCCTCTCTTATCTTACAACCGGTATCGGGATAGGTCTTTGGTTCAACCATAGCCATGTCCTGTTTGTCCTCAGTACTAACTCTATCTCGGTAATTTAGCTTAAACCATCTTTACATCTTTCCTTAATGCACCCAAAAATCTCGTAACCATATTGTTATTACTGAATCCAAACTTTTCTCATTAAGTATTTGCTTGGTCTCATCCCTAGCATATAAATATTCATAGGTAACATAACTACCCTTGTACGACCTGTATAAAGTATATTCAATCTTAGTCACGATCTTTCCTTCTCCTGGTTCATGCTACTTCACATCTCCCCTCCGTACTAACATTCGGCTTCCCCAGCCTATCTTGTCATACTCCTTTCCCTTCCTTTTCTCACTTCCTACTATAGGAGGTTTTCTATCTTTCTCCCTTGCTACTTATAGGTCGTTATCATTAGCGAACAACTCTATTGCCCACATCTTAACCTCTAATCCAGCATAGCAGTGTTGTCTTTCACAATGTCTCTGTAAGTTACTCGTTATCATTCTCTTGTCGTATTCTCTCCTTTTTTAAGCATCCACTTTCCAATGTCATATCATTTAAGATCTCCACAATTAATTCTCAGCACTATCTCAACTACCATCCTAACTTCTACCCCTTTATTGCTGGCTTTTAGATCTTACTAACTTGTCTCCAAGGAACCTTATAACCCAAGCATCCGTATCAAATATATTGTAGTGTCGATTGTCTCCATCTTATGGCCATCTCTCGCACCCGCTTCCCCCTGGGTGTACTTATATATATACATAGATTATACTTTGCCCTATGTCAAAATATTTCCAATCTCAAACTTTTCTAGAGCGGCACTTTTATTTTACATTTTGATCCCCTTGCCTTCCATCTACTCACTTTCTTTCTTTTCCAAATATCATTGTACTAGAACTTTCCAAGCAACACTCTAAACTTCCCTTGGCTTGTAACATTTCATTTATATATTTTCTCACTTGAACTTTATAATTAATGCCTTCCATATACACCCGTTGGTTCTTTGGGTCTATCCTAATATAGCTCTGTACGGGATAAGTTACACTATATATATATAGGAACTCGCTTACAAAATATTCCCAAACGCTATTCAACTTCTAGTATGAAATGATGCACCTTCTTTCCGCTTTACCTTCGTCACATAATGCCTCGTCCTATGTACCTCTGAAGTCTTAACACTCCTATTCCATAAGGCACATCTCCTCCTTTTTCTTAGAACAACTTTATAAAACTTTCCCGTGACATTTCCATCAACGCTAGGTCCAAAGCTTAACCTTGGAACTCGATGAAATACGATGCTTTAATACTAGTATGACGTCCACCTCACGAATGACCTTCATCACATATATAAGTTGAAGTCTTACAGATTTCCGCGTTCTCATAACACATCCCTCCGAATTAGAAAGGGTCTCTTTACTCTTCTCCGACTCCACAATTACTATTTTAGCCCTTTTTAATCCTCAATATTCACTTTTCACCTATGGATATGACTACTTTCCGTCCTAGACTTCCATTCCCAATGGTGAGAACACACCTTGATCGCCGTTACTTATAAATACTTGGTTATCGGCCTTTGATTTCTCGCTCTCATTTTACCTCGTTCCTCATCCTTTCTATAACCGAGTCTTTCACAAATCCCGTCACTTATAGTACTCGTATCCTTGGCTACACATGTCATGGTCTATTACTACACGCTTATCTCGCTTTCTTCTTATTTCCTTCTTCCAATTACCCTTTCTTTTCTTACACTCGCTATCATTTCCGTTATTATATAACCCTTATTCCAAACTTCCCCTACAGAACTTGATAAGCCTTCCTTATTCGTTCTATAGCTCGCTTTTCCGTTTCACACTTGCCTTTATATTCTAGCTACATAGATCACATCATAGCTTTGGCCACTTTCTCACTAGGCTTTACTTATTTTCATAACAATCCTCATTATATTCACATTATATCTTATTCGTAATCAATCCTATAATGTAACACTTCTTAACCCTTTACCCTTTCTGATCAACTTTATCCTTAATATCTCACAAGTCTTATCAATACATTCATATCCATCACAATTCTTTTCCTCTATACTCTTGTCTTAATCATACTATTACTTCTTTTAACTATAAGCTCGTCATAATTCATCCCTACTTATCAATTCGGTCGGTACCTTAAATAACACTCCATCCAGATTTACCGGTTTTCTAAATCATCTCTTAGGATTACAAGCCCTCTCCAAATTCTTTTTACCATATCGATATCGACCTTCTAATTATTATTATCCTCAATTCAGCAATTAACTTCTTTCTCGATGTCAGCCGTACTCGTAGCTTAATCAAATCTTATCATTACTATTGGCACGACCTTTCAAATCATATGACAAACCTATATCTCATTTTCTCTTTATTTCTAGGAAAATTTCGACAAAGTTTCCTCTATATTTCTTACTATGTCAAAACCTGCACGCAGGAAATACCAACAGTGCCTCATATATATATAACATATGTATATATATATATCATATCATATCACAATCCACACGGGGCTCCCAATATCAACAACAAGATTTAAAATGATGAACATACCTCGTATGCCCAACTCAAACTTAACCCGTTACACTTTCCTGTTTACTTTCCTTTTAATCTTCAACTTGTATTTCAATCATACTTCAATATCTTACCCGACATATATCTTTCATACCTTTGCTTACCTGCGTGCTTTGTAACTTCCAATATCGCTAGTCACTTTCTTCTGTCGATGCCATTCTTCTGCTGAAATCAAGGTTAGTAGAAGGAATCTCATTCCCTATGACTTGGCTCTATGGCACGATCTCAGATGTGAAAGAAGAGTAACCACCCTAGATGCCCCGTAGCCTCCTGTTTATAAATGTGGCGCACTTCACACCATAAACGGACTCTCTTTGGACACGACTTTGCAGACAACCCCTAGGACGAACTGCTCTGATACCAATTTGTCACACCCCAACTTTTGATAGGGCATGATGGGCACCCGACCCTTACTTAGGGCCGAGCGAACCCGCTAATCCTCGCGATAATCATAATCTTACGGGACTCTTAAATCATGAAATGAACGCATAATGTAAGATCTTCAAAAAAAACATGCTTTTCGTCCTTCTCAAATCAAGTAAAATCTTTAATCGTGTGAAATCTGTAACATAATGCATAATGATACATCGGCTTACGAGCAGCCGCTTACAAAACCGACATGTTATATACGTGACTCGTCTCGCAAAGTCTCTAACATAACTCAAGATACCATAACATAGATACTCGACTCGGCGACAGAAAGACCGGGAGGAAATGGAGCTCGCCAATCCGAATTTGGAACATCTTCTACTAATATCCTCTACTCATCCGTATACACCGCGTGGCATGAAACGCAGCCCCGAAGAAAGGGGGTCGACGAAATATGTACTTGAGCATGTAAAGCATGAAATACGATAACGGGATCATACCGAAATAAAAGTACAGAAACAAATACGATAACCAGGATACCAAATGCTTGCTTTAAAACACAAATCATGCATATCAATATCATATCCAACCCGTTATGGGACTTAGTGACACAATCGGACAATCATCTCTTCGTACATGTGTATACATATAACGTGTCCCGCCCTCTAGTGAGGGACTCGGTAAGTAAGATCATATCACCATCATATATACATATAACGTGTCTCCCTCTAGTGAGGGACTCGGTGAATAACGTGTCCCGGCCCTCTAGTGAGGGACTCGGTGAATAACGCGTCCCGGCCCTCTAGCCCTCCCGGCCCTCTGAGGGACTCGGTGAGAGAGAGATCTGTCTCCATCATGTGTACATCATACTCGGCCATCCCGTCGGGCCGGCGCCATCATCACATCATATATATATAACGTGTCCCGGCCCTCTAATGAGGGACTCGGTAATACACTAGAACGTGTGTGCACGAAACATGTCCTGGCCCGGGACTCAGTGAAAGAAGTAATAACAGCTCGCACGAGCGAGTAGTGAGAAACCATATGCATATAAATCATCCTTTAAGACTCATAGATAAGTAGACAAATCAACGCTCGAGTATCGGGATCATAGTCACACTCGGTACTCTTTGAACATCATTACGAACTATGTCAAATAACGTCTCGGGGATCATAAACATGTATCAAGCCAATCCGAGCCCGCCATGAAAGTTGCGGACATTATTCGTTATAGAATCCTTTACGATCATATCAAAGCAATCCGAGCCCGTTTATGAAAGTTAGGGACATTATTCACATTATAGAACACTTTTTGGAACAAAATTCTTTATGCATCATTTACTATCCAAACATACAAAAGACTCAAGGGCAATAGCTCGACTATATTAAGAATGCGTATATCAAGAAGTGAATAAGAATCGTAGACATGCTCGGATCGTAAGAATAGAGTTACCCCAAGGCTCGTATCATATCTTACTTACATCTAAGACATGCCAAAAGAAAGAAAGGGTAAGCTTCACATACCTTGTTCAACCCCTTATTGGCTACGCTTATGCGTCCAAGCTCGTAAGTCTACATTTAAGAGGTTTTATACTAATGTTAGACTCTTTATTGCACACTTGTCCCAAATTTCAAATGAACTATTCTATATTCTGAAAAATCGGGCAAGATCTCCCCCGTTTATATGCCTAGCCCAAAATTACAATTCAGCAACCAATCAACAACAACAATAATACCAACATCAACAACACTATTATTCATACCAACATATTCCATAAACGTCCCACACGACGTTTTTCAACATACAACAACAATATGCACTTTCTTCCATCCCATCAAGGAGTATAATCTCATCAATATGCCAACAATGTTAGATACCATTTTTATATGCGTAAATCAGTCCATCCACACGGCCACAACACGTTCAAAATAGCCCATAAACACAACAACTACAATACAACACTCTATGACCTTCTCTCCATAACTAGTTTCATTTTTAAGGCTTGCTAGACCTTTAAATAAACTCAACATAAAAGATGGGATAAATAACATACCTTATACTTGAAAAAAACTCAGCCACATCAACCTTTTCCAACACCAAGCTTAAGTAGAAGCAAGAACAATCGCCTTTCACGGACTAGTTTGGCGTAATCTTGTCAAATTCTTGATTTATCGGACTATAATGCTTGGGGGAGGTGTAGAGAATTTTCTAGGACCCTTTGGAATGTTATTATGCTGAAAAAAATGGGGTTGATGGGGGTATTTATACCCCTCCTAGGTCGGTTTCACCGACCTTCTCACGTGGGGCCCGCGGAGCCATTTGGCAGCTTAGGGTCTTGCTCTTAAAATGGACATAACTCTTGATTCCGACATCGTGTGAGGGCCCACGACCTATGGTTGGAAATATCTTTCAATTATCTACAACTTTTATTCTTGGTGTTTGTCCAAATTCCAAACTTATAATGCCGTTTTTCCCCTCCAAGTCAGATCATCCGAAAACGTTTTCTTGAATTGTCCTTGTGGAGGGCTTATGTCCATATTTGGCTTATGGGTCCTTCTTAGGACTTGCTCAAATTTCCACGTACTACTTGTATCACTTTTAATATATCCTTTACAAAATCCCGACATGTGGGCCCCACCTTAACTCATGGTTTCGAGGGCTAGATCGAGTGATCATGTTAACCGATTTACTCCATACACTCTCCAAATGTCATATATATGTTCTTATGCTCAGATAACATAATCTTCATCCATAATCCTTGTGTAACTCTGCTCTCCCCTGAGCTCATACTAAGCCGTCCACAATCTTGATAACGCGAAATTTTCCAAGGTGTAACATTAGGCAGGACGAGGACCCGCAGAACTTCATTGATCAGCTTCACCGTATTCTTAGAGTGATGCATGAGAACGAGATCAAGCGAGCGAGTTAGCGGCTTTGACTTCATAATATAGCCGTGCTTATGGTATGAGGGGATGGGAGCACGCCGAAGTCTATGCGCCTCCCCCAATAGTCAATGTTTTCAGAAGCTTTTCTTGACCACTACTTGCCGTTGGATATATGACAGGCTAGGTTGATCAGTTCTTGACCATTGAGCAGGGTAATTCCTGTGTTCGTGATTACTACCTCTAATTTGATTCCTTAGCCAAATATGCTCCATCCTTCTTTGATTAATCGAGGGCCAAGATTAATAGGTTTATAGTAGGGTTGCACCCTGATTATGTTGAGGCTTGTACCACTACAGCAGTGAATGATAATATGGACCTTACTCGTATTCAGGCATTCGCACAAAACTGCGAGGATCATAGATGTCAGCAGCGGGTGACTGAGAGGATAGAGAGGGAGCATTACAAGAGGGCTAGGTCCACCGGTCAGCAGGGTGATAGTCGGGGGAGTTTCAGACCCCAGTATCAGGGCAGGCCATTTAGGCTACCAGCACCTCAGTCTCAGGGATACAGATCAGGGTATTACATTCCATCTGGCCTCGGTGAGAGTTCTCATGCATCAGGGTCACGACGGTTGGAGGGATCCTGTCAAGGCAGGGACCAGATCATACCATAATAGTGTGGTAATTGTGGTAGGGCACATGCGGGTCGGTGCCGCCGATGGCTCGCGATGCTTGTATACTGTGGTAAGACTAGGCATAATGATGGATTGCCTATGGATGAGGGTAGTGGTATGGCACTATAGCCCAAAGGATCGGAGCGAGGGTCGTCGGTATCGATGCGTCCTTACGGGAGCGGGTCTCGGTCTTGGGAAGTAGAGGTAGAGGTAGAGGTGGAGCATCCGGTTCAAGTGCTCGGAACCGTATTATGCATTGACTAGGTGACGACGATCTTGGAGTGCTCACCAAATATTATTAGTACATTAACGATATTTATGCATTGATTGATAATATTTATGCATTGATTGATCTGGGGTTCAATTTATCATATGTCAACACCTGTTGGTGAACCTGTTATTGCTAGAAAGATTTATCGTGGATGTTCGATATAGTTTTTTGTGGTCATGTGACCGATCATCTTATATTTGTTGCGGATGGTCTTATTTCGATGGTCATTATGGGTATGGATTGATTAGCTTCTATTTACGCTAATGTCGGGTGTCGGACGAAGATTGTTACATTCCACTTTTCAGGGGAACTAGTTTTGGAATGGAAAGGTAATATGGCTTCGCCGAGAGGTAGGTTTATTTACTATCTCAAGGCGAAAAAGATAATTTTGAAGGGTTGTATCTATCATTTAGTTCGAGTTCAGAATACACAAGCAGAATCGCTGACTCTTCAGTCTATTCCTGTAGTTAATGAGTTCCAGATGTATTCCCAGACGAGCTTCTAGGCCTTCCACCAGAGCGAGAGATTGACTTCGCTATATATGTGCTACCGGATACTTAGGGCGATATCCATCCCTCTTTATAGGACGGCTCCTGTTGAATTGAAGGAGTTGAAGGAACAGTTGAAGGACCTACTAGATAAAGGATTTATCAGACCTAGTACATCACCGTGGGGAGCCCCAATGTTGTTCGTGAGAAAGAAAGATGGCTCGCTGAGGATGTGTATCGACTATAGGCAGCTGAATAAGGTGACGATTAAGAATAAGTATCCACTTCCGAGGATAGATGATTTATTTGATTAGTTGCAGGGTTCTAGATATTTCTTAAAGATAGACCTAAGGTCATGTTATCATCAGGTTAAGGTCAGAGGGAAGGATATCCCAAAGACAGCATTTAGGACAGATATGGTTATTTTGAGTTTCTTGTTATGTCCTTTGGATTGACTAATGCGCCAGCAGTGTTCATGGACTTGATGGACAGCATATTCAGACCTTTCTTAGACTTGTTCGTGATTGTGTTTATAGATGATATTACGTCTACTCTTGATCAAAAGCTGAGCATGAAGATCATTTGCGCACGGTACTCAGAGTTCTTCAGGATCGGAAGCTGTATGCGAAATTCTCCAAATGTGAGTTCTGGCTAAACTCTGTGGCTCTTCTAGGGCATATTCTATCAGATGAGGGCATCAAAGCTGATACTCAAAAGATAGAGGCCATGAAGACTTAGCCTAGACCCACGAAGTCGACAGAGGTTCGTAGTTTTCTAAGCAGGGTATTATAGAAGATTTGTAGAGGGATTCTCTTCTCTTTCCCGGCCCTACCGACGAAGCTAACTCAAAATCGAAGGCAGCCAAGTTTCAGTGGACAGATGCTTGTGAGCGGAGTTTTCAGAAATTAAAAGATAGGTTGACTTCAGCGCCAGTTCTGACATTTCCAGAGGGGTATGAGGGTTATGCTGCCTATTATGACGCTTCAGGCGTCGGATTGGGTTGCGTATTGATGCAGCACGGCAAGGTGATTGGTTATGCTTCTAGACAGCTCAAGAAGCACGAAAAGAACTACCCGACCCACGACCTGGAGTTAGCAACCGTGATTCATGCACTTAAGATCTCGAGACATTACTTATATATAGATCATAAGAGCCTTCAGTACATCTTCAAGAAGAAAGAGTTGAACTTGCGGCAGAGGCGGTGGTTAGTGTTGCTGAATAATTATGATGTTGATATTTTGTACCATCCAGGGAAGACCAATATAGTAGCTGATGCTCTCAACTGCAGATCTATGGGTAGTTTGGCATACCTGCGGATTGGCAAAAGGGAGCTGGCTCATGAGCTTCACCAGTTAGCCAATTTGGGGGTCAGAGTGGTAGACTCAGAGGATAAACAGCGACATCATCCTTAGTGGCGGAGGTAAAAAAGTGTTACACCTCGGACATTTCATGTCGTTGTACGGTGGATGGACTAACGTGAGTCTAGAATGTACATGAAGTCTCTACAAGTGGGAAAGGATACTTAATAATTCTAATTAAGATTCCAAAGACATTTGAGGCAAAACAAGAAAGCTCGTCGGAGAAAGTTAGGGTAGAGTCTTATTTGGGAGAATTTCGCATCATTTGAGTTAAGACTTGCTTAGCATCACTTTGAGGAAGAGATATAGAGCCCCTTAGATGGTTAATGAAGTGTTATACAAGTGCCAAGAAGGTTTCATAAGGACTGGAGGTCAAACGAATCAACGAGAGAAGTTCGAGAAAAAGTAGGTTATACGACCACTTATACGGCCCGTATAACAGTCACAGAGAAGGGCCATCTCTGATGGAATTATACGGTCACTTATACGGACCGTATAAGTGTCCGTATAACTCAATCGGGTCACTTTTACAGTTTTTCCTCTTTTTAAATATATGTGACCCATGATTATTTAATTCATTTCCCACACTCTCCACACTTCTTGAAAGCTCTAGAACATTCCCCACACCATATCAACACAAACCCAAGGGAAATCAAAGGTTAATTACCAAGAATTAAGAGAATCAAGTGTGGAGAGGCCCTCTAGGGTTTGTAGAAGTCAAGAAATCTTTTGGTATTGAAGTTGGGGCTTCTCTCAAGTGAAACATATGCATCCAAAGTTCATCCTTATGTGATCAAAGGTGAGTTTCAGGTCTATTTCATGTTATTAAGAGTATTTGGTTGTTGAATGACTTGAATGAGGGAAGAAAGTAGAAGATGAAGCTCCAATGAGGACTTGGTGATGTTTTTGAGTAGTAAATTAACTTGAGTCATTATTCTTAGTATATTATGAGTATAATCTTATTGTGAATGACACTAATGATGTTGAGGAAGTATTATATGAAAATGAATATGGTGTTGTATTGTAGCTAATACTATGAATGACCTTGGAAGGGAGTTTTGAGAATTGAACAATGTTTAACTTGAAGAAGTCTATTGATTATGGTATTATGGGTGTTTCCATTGATGTTGGGAGTTGTTTAATTTATGGAGAAAGTTGTTGAAACAAAGGAAATGCTGCCCAATTTTCGTTAGCTTTTAGTCGTGTTAGTTTGGACTTAAGCATGTTTTAAATGATCTAATTTAGTATGAATTCTTTGAAATGTAGAGTCGTAAGCTTGGAAGGAAAACAATTAGTCGCTAAGGAGACACAAAGGTATGTTAAGGCTAGTTCTCTTTATTTCAAAGGCATGACTCCTATACTACGATTTCCTACATACTTCTATGACCTTCATACATTCCAAAAGTTGAGAGCTAAAGATTCTTAAGAACTTCTTATGAGAAAAAGAGATGAGATGTTTTCTATGATGATTATGATGATGATGATGATCTTAATGCTGGAAGTTCCAAAGCTTATGGTTCCAAAGATATGATGAGATAATTGATCTTGTCCTATGATTTTCTTGATTTCACTCATTGTTATGCTTTCATCTCATGTTACTTGTTCCTTCGAGGTGAGATGTCGTGATGATGATTATGCCATAAGGTAATCAGAGGTCACCGACCTTACGTCACTCCGATAATATTGTAGCTTTAATTGGGCTCGCATGCATGCTTATTTTTATATATGATTATACCGGGCCTAGTTAGCCGGGCAGACACCACTACGCTGGGCGTAAGTGGGCAGCTTATGGATGATGATAGTTACATCGGGCCTAACTGGTCGGGCAGTCACCATTAGTGGGCGGCGTGAGATGACTATCCCGGACGCGGGATACCCGGACGCTGGCTAGTGATGATATATGACTCAGACAGCTTACTTATATATATATGTGTGTGTGTGTGTGTGTGTGTGTGTGTGTGTGTGTGTGTGTTATGTGTGGTTTTTAAAAGTAAAAGTTCGCATGCATGGTATCCGCCTTAAGAGGCAATCATATGTGTAGGTTATCTCTTCATCTCATGTTCCTTATCTCTTTATTATGTCATTATTCATGCCTTACTTACTCAGTACATTATTCGTATTGACGTCCTTTTTTTTGTGGATACTACGTTCATGCCCGCAGGTAGATAGGGAGACGGTCCAGATCTCTAGAAGCATTACAGCAGATACATAGGAGCACTCCACTTCTCCGGAGTTGCCGTTTATTGGTATATACTTTTGTGTTTATATTTGAGGCATGGCAGGGTCCTGTCCCGTACTTATGATTTTAGTACTCCAGTTAGAGGCTTGTAGATACATATGTGGGTAGTAGATATCTTGTGATCTCTTTAGTGTACATTCTGTATATTATCTTGTAGCCTCGTGGGCTTGTACAAATATATATATTGTGAGGGGTAGTTGAGGATCGTTTCATAGTAAGCGTTGTTTGAGAATTGTGTTGATCTAAGTTGAATATGATGATGAGCATGGTGAGTGGTGCTCGGTAGGTTAGCTCCGGGTACCCGTCATGGCCCTCTAGCTGGGTCGTGACAAAAGGCATCAGTATGAGGACCTTTTATTGATCCATTATAGGGATACAGCTTCGCGAAAGAAGAAAGCACCGTTTGAGATCACTGGAGATGGAGTCCTCAGGTATCGAGGCAGATTGTATGTTCCCGATGTTGCAGCGTTACGTCAGCAGATTATGGCGGAGGCTCATTATTCCCACTATTCTATTCATCCAGGGTCGACAAAGATGTACCATGACATAAAAGAAATTTACTGGTGGAATGGTATGAAGAAGGAGTTAGCCAAATTTATGGCTCAGCGTCCTAATTGTGAGTAAGTAAAGGTTGAGCACCAGAAGCCTGGTGGGTTGTTGCAGGATATAGACATTCCGACCTGGAAATAGGAGGCAATCAATATGGACTTTATTATGGGTTTACCTCGGTCTCAGTGTAAGTTTGACTTGATTTGGGTGATTGTTGACAGGCTGACGAAAACATCGCTTTTCCTGCCAGTCAGGACTACTTACACCGCTGAAGATTATGCAAGGTTATACATTCAAGAGATAGTACGCCTCCATGGCGTTCCAATATCTATTATTTCGGACAGAGTTGAGCAGTTTACAACTAACTTCTGGAAGTCCTTCCAGAAGGAATTGGGGACGCAGGTGAACCTTAGTACAACTTTCCATCCCCAGATAGATGAGCAGTCCGAGCGCACTATTCAGACGCTCGAAGATATGTCATGAGCATGCATATTGGATTTCAGAGGTAGCTGGGATGACCATTTACCGCTTATTGAGTTTGTGTATAATAACAACTACCATGCTAGCATCCATATGGCCCTGTATGTGGACCTCTATGTGTGGAAGTGTAGATCTCTTGTCGGATGATTTGAAGTTGGAGAATCCAGATTACTAGGGCCTGACTTGGTCCAGCAGGCGGTAGACAAAGTTAAGGTTATTCAGGAGAGGTTGTTAGCCGCTCAGAGTTGTCAGAAATCCTATACAGATAATCGGCGACGAGATTTAGAGTTCCAGGTAGATGACTGGGTGTTCCTGAAGGTATCGCCTATGAAAGGCGTTATGAGATTTGGTAAGAAGGGCAAGCTTAGCCCTAGGTACATCGGGCCTTATAGAGTTGTGCGTAGAATAGGCCAAGTAGCCTATGAGTTAGACTTACCTTCGGACTTGGAGTCTGTACATCTAGTTTTCCATGTATCTATGCACCGTAAGTGCATTAGAGACCCTTCTAGAGTTGTACCAGTAGATGACGTTCAGGTTACTGAGCAGTTGCATATGAGGAATTTCCAGTTGTTCTTCTAGACCGCCAGGTTTGTAGGTTGCGAACCAAAGACGTGGCTTTCATAAAGGTACTTTGGAGGAACAAGAATGCTTGTTTCAGATTCCAGAGCAAGTTCAGGCTACATCATCTTCAGGTATGTACTAGGTTGCCAGTTACTTCCATTGGTCGTGTGAGGCCATTGGTGTTATTGATTATCGTAGCCATGTGTGGTGTTATACTGTGTTGTGGGGCTGTGTGACAGATTGGTGTAGCATGATTACGGAGGAGACTCTGTCAAAATTTCTGTAGACTTCTGAAGCTTTAACATTCGAGGACGAATGTTTCTAAGAGGGGGAAGGATGTAATACCTCGTACTTTCGTACGTTAAGTTTCATTATGAATTAGACATCATAGACTTGGAGAGCGGGAGTATCTTCGAGGCCATACGAGTTTAGACATGTCTATCCTAAGTGTATAAGAGTTTGAGACCATGGTTGACAGGTGTTAGAAGGTTTAAAGGCTAAATGAATCAAGGGAATACGTTTCATCAGGAATCGGGGTTGAGGAGGATTGGTACGGCCATTCTTTTTGATGGTTGGATCACGTGCATTGCAGGAATGTTTTTGGAATTTGTCATCTAGGTACGGGATCCAAGTACGGAACGTACTTGGAAGTACGACCCCCATATGGAGGCCGTACTTCACGTCGGTTAATTTTTAAGTGAGCCTTTATATTTCATTTTCCTTCATTGGGATTCATTACTCATCTATTTCAGACCCTAAGGCTCTCCAAAACCCTCTCCCTAAGTTCATATAATTTCAAGGAAAAACCCAAGAGAATCAAGTGATTCAAGTGCTATAAAGCTCACAAGTGTCAGTAGAGTTCAAGTATCTCTTTAGTGTTGAAGTTAGAGGTTTCCTCCTAGTGAAGTAATCTTATTAAGAGCTTGTTCTTGTATGATTAAGTTAACGTTTCATCTCTATGACATGTTCTTGAGGTTGTTTTATTGTTATACAACTTGATTGAAGGAAGAAAGTGTAGAAAGAAGTCCAAATATGAGTTAGGAACCATGTTGAGGTTATGGACTATTTTGATCATGTTGTTATTGTGTTATTAAGATGATTTCTATGTGTATGGATGGTATCTAATGTTGTTGTTGCGTTGTTGTTGACATACTTCATGCATTTTGAACGTAGAAGTGTATAAGGTATCGTATACGAAACGTATATTGGGGCTGCCTTGGTGTATACTATTGTATATTGATGGTTTGAGTTTAAAAATATTCCCAAGAGGTTATTGTTGTTGTGTTGGTGGTTAGTTGAGTTGTGATGATTAAAGGATCGAGGAAATGCTGACCGTTTTATTTTAGAATCGATTTATCGTTTGGTATACGTGATATACTGGCGTCATCTAATTTCATATGCATATTCCCTTGTTATAGGATTTGCGTAAGCATCGCGGCGAGTTCGTTGTTAGATTATACAAACGATTTGAGGTATGTACTGGCTGTCCCTTCTTTTTTAGTACGATCCTTTATAAAGTAAGAGCTTAACGAACTTCATAAAGCGAGATTATCGACTAGAGCTTATTTTAGAGATGTATAGTGTTACACCTCTCGTTTTATTGTAAGGAGATTTTGGCTTATTGGTGGTGTACACCTTCGGTACGGTAGTCCGCACCAGAGCTTTGGTCACGAGATATTTTACTTTGTATGTGTGCAGGAGTATAAGTATGTATTCTTGACATTATGAGGGAATTAGAAGTGAAACGAATCGAATCGGAGCAAAACAGAGCAGTTTAGAAAAAAAACTACTGAAACCAGTCAGCGTCGACGGCCCAAGGGATGAACCGTCGACACGTCGACGAGCCGTCGCCTGGCACCGTCGATGAGGTTCTGCAATCAGATATCTCAGGCGGAGAATCGACGGCGCATGTCGAAGGACCGTCGACACGTCGATGAGCTGTCGACTCTGCTCGTTGACCCGCGGATCTGGAAGTTTCCAGCCCTGGTTATAAATATAAGCTCCCACGTTTTAATTCATTATTTCTCCCCAAAACAGACTCTATATCTCTCTAAAACCCTCTCTCTATTTCTACAACAATCTATACCAAGAAATCAAGATCAAAAGCCAAGATTTAAGAGATTCATATACTAGGAAGCCTACTAGGGTTTGTGGAGAGTAAGAATTTCTTTGGCATGCAAGTGGAGGATTTCATTCTAATGGAGTAAAATGACTCAAGGCTTGTTCCCAAGTGCTTAAGATGATTTTTATGTTTATTTCCTATTATTGAGAGTATTAAGGGGTTGAAAGACTTGGATTATGGAAGAAAATAGAATATAGAGCTCAAATGTGAAAATAAGGGTATTCTTAAATAGTAGTTGACATGAATCATGACTCTTGACATATTATAAATAGAATCTCGTTACAAATGATATTAAGAACATGGGAGAAACATAATAGGAGGATGAATGCAATATTGTATTATGACCATGGTTATGGATGCCCTTGAAATCGGAGTAGGAGAATTGAATGTTGTATGGTTGATGAAGATGGTGGATTATGAGATTATGACTGTTCTTATAAGTGTTTGGGAGTTATTATATGATATGGAGAAAGTTGTAGAAACTAAGGAGTTGCTGCCCAATTTTCATTAGCTTTAGTTCAAACATACTTATGTTATCGATTATCTAATTTTAGTACGAATTCCCTTAAAGGTAGAATCGCAAGTTAGAGAGGCACGCAATTAGACGATAGAGTTGAAGAGATACAAGGTATGTAAGGCTAGTCCCTTCTTTTCTAAGGCATGATCCCTATGACATGAATTCCCCTATCTCTCCATGACTTTCTTACATTCAATGAACTATGAGTCTATGTGGATAAAGAGCTCCTTATGAGGTAAAGATAAGAGATATGTCACGAATGATAATGGTGATGATGAATCTAAGCCTAAAGACCCTAATGCTTATGATATGATGATTCCATGACTCTTATACGATTCTTTAATGTCATTCATTGTTGCTGGACCCACCTTATGATACTAGTTCCTTCAAGGTGAGGTACGATAAATATGATTACTCCACATTGGAATCGGGGGCTCTCGACCTTACGTCACCCCGATATAGTTATAGATTATCTTTGATTTTGAATGTATGTTTTATGAGATGTATACGATAGTGAGGTTACACTGCGCCTGTAAGGCCGGCCATGTCACCTTGAAGGCGGGCTGCATACGATTCCACCGTGCCTGGATGGCCGGACATGTCACCGTGAAGGCGGGCTGCATACGATTCCACCGTGCCTGGATGGCCGGACATGTCACCGCTAATGCGGGCTGCTTGTGATTACATCGTGCCTAGGGGGCCGGACATGACACCACTAGTGGGCGGCGTATGATGGCACCGGACGCGGGTCAATGACGATGGTATATATATATATGATATGCATGCATGTGTTCCTTTAAAGGTTAAGCAGGTTATATCTCTAGCTCATATTTCATTGTTTCATTATTATGCTATTATTATTCATGCCTTACATACTCAGTACAATGTTCGTACTGACATCCTTTCTTTTTGGACGCTGTGTTCATGCCCACAGGTAGACATGGAGGTGACCCAGATTCGTAGGGGCTATCAGCATACTTTGAGAGCACTCCATTATTCCGGAGGTGCCATTGATTTATTATTTTGTGTATATATATGTTTTGGGCACGACGGGGTCCTGTCCCGTCCATATGTTTAGTACTCTAGTAGAGGCTCGTAGATACGTATGTGTGGGTAGTATGGTCTTACGATGTCCTTATTGTATGTATATTATTTTGATAGCCGAAGGGCTTATGTATATAAAGGTAAGTATGTTTCAAAATGAAAATGGTTTTCCTATGATTATGAGCATGAGAATAATGAAGGAACACAGAATGAGTATGATGAGTAATAGAATGAGTGGTGCTCGATGGTTAGCCTCGGGTACCCGTCATGGCCCCTAGTCGGGTCGTGACATATAGCCTCCCCAGTGTTGGGTTGTATTTTTCGAGAGACTCTTATTAGCTTCTTTTGTTCGTGACCCTAGAGAGAGATATGAAGGGATGTGTTGTCGTCTTCACATATGTCAGCTTACACATGATATATAGCATGATATGCATATACTTTTCTTTAGCCTGTCTACTTGGTCAGTGAGACATTTTATTAGCCTGGCCACTTTGTCAGTGAGACATTTTATTTAGCCTGGCCACTTGGTCAGTGAGACAATATTGCCTGGCTAACGGGTCAGTGAGACAGATTTGCCAAGCCGACGGGTCAGTGAGATTTTACGGTTGTCTGGCAACTTGGTTAGTGAGATATATGTTATTATTATATTGCATTTCATATGAGACAGGTTAGGTGAGATATTCAGGGCATTGTTTGGCCTCCAGATTATTATGTTTTCAGTTCAGTTTTAGTTTCAATTATTTATTGCCTTATGTACTCGGTACATTATTTCGTACTGACGTCCTTTTTGCCAGGGACGCTGCATTTATGCCTGCAGGTGCAGATAGACGGACTGATAGACCTCCCTATTAGGCAAGACCTGATATCAGCTGATTGGTGAGCTCCCTTTATTCGGAGTTGCCAGGTCTTTTGGAGTCTTTCTTTTGTGGTTACAGATTAGATGGTAGGCCGGGGCCCTATCCCGACCATGATGCAGTTATGCTTTCTCTAGAGGCTTGTAGATGAGTCCTGCATATAGTGTGTCAGTGTGATAGCCTTGCCAGCTTCTATATGTCTATTTTGGTACTGTTGGCTTTGTACGATCATCGTAGCCTCATCGGCTTGCTCAATTGTATATATGCTTTGGTATGCTCAATTGTATATATGCTCAATTATATATATATATATATATATATATATATATATATATATACATACATATGTATGGCTTGTGGCCTTTAATTGTATTGTCCGTGTGCAGTAGGCCCTATCGGCCTAAGTCAAGGCTACCCCTCCGGAGTTACGGATTTAGAGTGGTTCTCCCGGGCCTAATGTGGCACCGAGTGCCGCCTACGCCTCTCCAAATTTGGGGCATGATAACTTTAGAACCTTTAAACACTTGATCTTCTCTTTTGATCCTTGATTTTTCTTAGGAGCTGATTAGATATTGTTGGAGAGGGTTTTCTAGAAGGTTGGAGATCAGGGGAAGTGGAGAAAATGAGTTAAAATGATAATTATATGAATTATGTAAAAAAAAAAAAAAAAAAACTGAAGCCGACTTAAAAAGACGGCCAGAAATACTGACCGTATATTTAAATATGGTCCGTACTTCCCATTATTGAAGTTAACCTTTTACGCCAAGAGAAGTACAGAACTTATTTCCAAATACGGTCCGTATTTCTCAAGATACGATCCGTATTTCTCTCCTCAATATCAAATTCCGACGAAACGTATTGTCACACTCCGACGAGGGGCATGACGGGCACCCCACCCTAACATCCTTGTACCACCTGACGTGACATAATATAACCTTAATACAACAATCTTGATCGTAATCATTAGCATGTACATATAAGAGCATCGGTACACAGGAAGGCCCAACACAAGGATAACATAATCTCTTTGTGAACGACTGTATACATAAGCTAGCCGACAAGGCCGCAACATGAACATCATAAATTATCATATAGCCGCCCGGGCTATAACCTGTGTATCATAAGTATAATGAAATCATGCATGACTCTGACACCCACTACACTGTCTGTAAGCCTCTAGGAGTACGTACATCTGTCATTTACATAACCTGCAGACTCAATAAATACCCAACTAGCAAGGCCAGTATAATGGTGCTCGCTGACGTCTCGCTAAAACTGGCGATCCTACTGAGAGGGTTCTTCTAGCTCGCTCGTCGGGACTGCAAAGACGAAATGCGCCGCCAGAAGTGGGACGGTCAGTACGGATAAAAGTACTGAGTATGTAAGGCAAGAAAATAATGACATCAGTAAAATGTAAACATGGGAGAATAGTGATAACTGGTAACCGATGACATCTGAAATCATACAATATGCCATGCATGAGAAAATCATTTTTTCTTATGCAACATATACATATATATATAATATATACAACATACCCGGCCCTAGTAGGACTCAGTGTGAAGCGTACCCTCCCCTTTCGGGACTCGGTGTGTATATCATCATCATCATCATATCATCATCATCCCCGCGTCTGGCATTTCCTGCGTCCGGGAAAACATCATTATATCATAACGTACCAGGCCTAATGGGACTCGGTGTGAATACCCAACTGATCAGTGGTTGTACATCTACGTGTCATACCCGGCCGGCGCGGCTCGGTGGAGTAAAGTAGTGCATACATATATACATGAATGCATGAGGGGTCAAATAAGTGACATTAGGCCTTTCGGAGTGACGTAAGGTCGTTATATCTCCGAATATATTATGGGACACATATCGAGGGAAAGGAATGACTCAAATGATAATACTCACATTAACATCATAAGGATCATTCATAAAGTATACGGACGATTTAATAGGAGCCAATGAATGACTTAGTTGGGGACGTTTACTTAATTTAGTAAAATATCGAAAATTCCGTAAAAATAGAGATTTTAGGAAAAATATGCATCTTTCATAAAATATATGTACTTCTCATAAAATATGTATTTTTCGTAAAATATATATATTTCATAAATTGTAGGAAATCCGGAATAAACTCGAATGGATTGATAATGCACGCTAGGGGTTCTATTGATTCGTGCCAAGGAAAACAATAGCGAAAACCTTACATACCTGCACTGCCAAGTTTTTATTCGAACGAGTTCCGTATTTCGATGCTCGCCCTTTCACCCGAACCTATATGAGGGCATACGAATCCTGGGTTAGTCCTTATTTTGCTTGCATGCCAACACTTGGGTGCTAATTCCCGAATCAGTCTGAAGTTGCGAAAATTCGGGCAGCATTTCCTCTGTTTATACTCCGATCCCAGGACTGTAACAACAACAACCCAACATCAACAATCAACATCCAACTCCATATTTGTGCTAACACCTCAACAATATTCATAATAATCCATCAACAATACCCATTATAGGGTTGTATCGTATTTTCATCAATTCGACTTAATACGAGTTAAATCTAACGGAATTTACTACGATTTAACTTTGATTATGTGTAGATAGAAAGGAATTTACCTTAATTTAGCCTTGCATGTGCGTAACACCACCCGTGTTGATGTCTCCGCCCTATCCACGATAATACGATAACGAAAATCGAGAATGACAAGGCAAACCGTCATTTCCGAGCCAAACTTGATGTGGAATCCTCTAATTTCACTTATGGTTGGTATATGGACTTGGGGTTAAGGTTATGGAGTGTTCTAGAGAGGTCTGGGTGAAGGAAAGAGGTGAAAATGAGGAAAAAAATCGAGGTTTGGGGCTATTTATAGGGCTGTTGGTCGGGTCACTTAGTGGGCTTTTAGGATTTTCGTGCAGGTTCACGGGCATCTGGCAGTCTGTTTTAAAATGCCCATAACTCCCTACTCCGATGTCGTATCGACGAACAGTTTGTTGCATTGGAAACTAGACTCCATGAACTTCAATTTGGATAGCTTATTCACTCCATAACTCCTCATATGCTAGGAGATATACCTCGCTCAAGTTGGACCAAAAATCCTGTCCGAAATTTGTCCAGTTTTTCCCAAAGCTTTGACAACTTACTTTCTCCAACCCGCTTGACCCCGGAACCTTTAGCTATTCTCTTATTACTGGTTAGAAGTCTTTCTTAGCCTTATAGGAGTTCCACGGCCTCTCCGGGCTCATGCTCGTTTAGTAACGGTACTAACGATACGAAATTCTTCCAAGGTGTAACACCCATGTGTCATGACTTATGTCCCGCGTATGCTCACGACGTTAACCCTCCATAAGCTCTTTCTCCGAAAATACGCCATAAGTACGGAACGTCCTTAGCTCCTGGGAGGGCGAGGTGTAACACGTATTCTCTTCGATTCGTTCATCCTCTAATCCTTCCAACACTTACCAAACATGAACTTAAACCCTCAATTACTCAAGATGAACACGTCTAATCTCACATATCCTCGAAAATAATTTCGCTTTTCGAGTCTATAGCAACCAACTCATGAAGAAACTTAACGTACGAAAGTACGCGGTGTAACATTAATACTTTCTGATTCAGCGACACTCGCTCCCGCAGTACCACATCCGCTCTAGCGATCTCGCCTCATTGGAGAATTGTCCGCTGGGGCGGATCTCATTAAAAGGTCAATACCTCGAGTCTACAAGGCGGACCCACAGAGGCGTAACTAGTCCCGCTGGGGCGAGACACCAGAAACCAGAAAATTTTGGTTTTCACTAAGTTTCACCCAAAATCCCGACATCCATCCAAGGCCTTCGGATTCAAAACAGACATGCAAACATATGTGAAAACACGCTACGAACTCACTCACAGCCTCAAAATTCCCAACGGAGGTCTATTTGACCGGGTCAACCCCCAAACGACCAAAACCAACTCTCCAACCAATGGTACAAAATGCTCCTGAATGCCTCGGGAATCGAACCGAATACCCCCACCAAGTCACAATCGACCCTCCAGACCTCACGAAATCGATAGAATTTCGATAAAGGTCCGTTTACCCAAAAGTCAACTATTGGTCAAGCCTTTTTCACTCAAAAGCTCTAATTTCCTCAAATCATTCTAAAACTCGCCCGATGACCTTGGGAACAAAGGTTGCCCATCCACACGGGGCAAAATCATACCAACAGGGCTCGGGGAAGGGTCAACAGGGGTAAAGGGGTCAAAAGTGCAATAACGACCAAACGGGTCGTTACACTAACTTAATGGGATTAGGCCGTGCAAGCACGTGCCCAATATTAACCATAACAAACTATTTCAAATTAATTATGCTGAGGAAACTTAAAATTTTTAGTTAATCCTTTTATGTCTATTTACAAAAAAGATTAGTGAAGAATTAACTATTGTTCCCCTAAGAAAACTCATCATTATATTTTGACCAATATCCGATTGGGGGAAATTTCAATCGATCGTTATAGAACTTCTTATCACAGCACACGTGGAAATATTTTCGTTGATAGATCAAAGAATTACCTTAAATAAATTTTAAAAGTTAATAAGATTACACAAAAATCTAGTGGCTTTCTTAAACTCCCCCAGCTAACTAACTTCAAAAAATTAAATAAAATTACAATATATATATTACATGCAAGAAATGAAATGCACATACTTCAAGCATTAGAGTATATCAAATACATTTGCATATAAACAACAAAATACGTAGTACTCAATTTCCCGTCACTTTTAATGACAAGCTTTTACAATCATACAAAAGTCACAAATACAAATACAAATACAAATACATGTTTAAAAAATAAATGTCAAAAATATTAATTCTTTCTTAAGTTTCATATTTAGTCAGACTATTTACATAAAATGAAAAAAGTAATGTGTATATCGAAGTCCAAAGTTTATATTTGCAATTTAGGTATTAATAGTTTAAGATTAAAATTTTACAAAATAATTTAGGGTACAATACGATTGGGGTATAAGATGTATCATTATATTAGAGCTTAGGATTAGAAATTTGAAATTAAATATTTATAGAGATACTAAAATTTAGATCTTTTTGAATTTTGAATTATTGTGTTGTTTAACATTTTCTGAATCTCTTATTAGGCTGTTTTGCTATATTTTTTATTCGATTTCATTTTTTTTTTTTTTTTAGTTTTTAGAACTAATGTGTATTACATCTTGTGATGTATATGTATAAGGGTAGAACCGAGGATATGGATATACTCGGTTTCCCAATATGAACATTATGGAAATCATGCTCGGCTAGGACGAGACCGGTTTTATTGAGGATCGGGCTCCAAGCTCGATCTGGAACGAGACATTAAGGCAGGGTGAAGAGGCGGTTACTCACCATGATGAGAAGACTGGAATGTCCGCCATCAGCCGGATATTTCGGCACCGATCCCGTCAACAACTGTCATCAGATTCCGTTCCTTATTTAGAATTGTACTAGGGTTAGGACTCCTCTACTATATAAAGAGGAGGCCCCCATTTATTTTGAGGCAGTTTTTCCCTATCATAGAGATACACCGTGTACTAAGCAAGGCAATACAATCATCTAAGTTCATTCATCTTTTCTAAAGTTCCCATTGGTACTTACTGTTCAACATCCGATCATAGGGGATTGACCTCGGTTCTCAGTACCCGAGGCCGGTCGGCATTCATCGCGGTCAGATCTATATATTTCATTTTACCTCTTTGTTTGTCGTGTTGAATTAAACCACATATCCTTAGCACCGCGTACAAATTCAATTGTTATCCATTTTAAGGGTAAACAGTTTGGGGCCCACCGTGGGGCCTAGGATAATAGTGGTGATTTAGTACGAATTCTGATAACACTCGATATTTTATACTTGTTCTTTGAAGTTTGATTTCAGGTTTAACCGACACATCAGACTCTCATTCTGCCAACTTTCACGCTGAATCAAGCCACCACGAGGGAAACGACAATAGGGTACCTAATAACAATGTACCCCCAGTCGATCCTAACCAGATCGGATCATCAATAGGCGATGTGCCAGTCGGCGGGGATAACGGAGCCACACTGGAACAGCTCCGGAACCAGTTGGATATGGCTATGACACAGTTGCAAGCCCAGCAAGAGGTTATAGCACAACTGCAAAATCAAAATCGAGTACCCGACGCTGCTCCATCCGAGCAGACTGAGGAAACCGAATGAAGGCACATTGCTGGAAATAACGAGCGCAACAGCGAACCAAGCAAGAATGATAGGAGGAGAGATCGAGGCCCAAATAATCGTGGACTGATGAACAGAAATGTTGCCGACAGATCCTCGAGGAACAAAGAGGTCCTAAAATTGTCCTAATATAATTTTTGCGTCGATGTAGCGACCATAGCAGCGGCCGTTAGCCGCAACCGGGAAACAAGGCACCCAAGGCCAATCCAATCTGACCTAAAAAATGGGATAAGAGCCTAATTTGTAAATACCATCACACCCACGGTCATCGAACCGAAGATTGCCGACAATTAAGAGATAAGGTAGCTCGTCTATTTAATTTAGGCCACCTTCGAGAGTTCTTAAGTGAACGAGCCAAAACTTACTTCAAGAATGTAGACGCCAACAAGCAGGATAGGCCGAAAGAGCCTCAGCAAGTGATCCACATGATCATGGGAGGAATGAACATTCCCCAAGGGCCGGTAATGAAACGCACCAAATTTTCCATAACAAGAGAAAAGCGTATTCGGAATTATGACCCTGACGGTCCTATCCCGTTCAATGACAAGGACATGGAAGGCATCGTTCAGCCTCACAGCGACGCGCTGGTAATATTTGTCCTTGTCAATAAATTTAGAATTAAACGTGTGTGCTGATTGATCCAGGTAGCTCGGCTAATATCATCCGATGGAGAGTCATCGAGCAGCTGGGACTACTAGATCAGATTATGCCAGCAGTCCGAGTCCTCAACGGATTCAACATGGCCTACGAAATGACGAAGGGTGAGGTCACCTTACCGATCAACACGGCCGGAACCACGCAGTAGACCAAATTTTATATGATAGAGGGAGATATGGGATACAATGCATTGTTGGGAAGACCATGGATTCACCTCATGAAAGCGGTCCCCTCAACTCTGCATCAGGCGTTGAAGTTCCCGACCTCAGAAGGGATCAAAACCGTTCATGGTGAGCAACAGGCCGCAAAGGAGATGTTCGCGGTCAAAGAAGTTGTTACGACGGCAAAGATACTGGAATGGAACAAGGGGGAAAGTGCCAAATAGCAATCACAGATTCCGATCCCGGGGTCCTCGAAAGATCGGGATAGGAACACACCAGATGAAGAGATAGATTTCAATGTTCCGAGGTCCTTTGTGGTGCCCGATGATTCAGATGCCACTAACTCTACAGTCGAAGAACTCGAGCAAGTCATACTATTCGTTCATCTGCCGGACAGGAAGGTATACCTGGGCATGGGGTTAACCCCCGAGCTCAGGAAAAATTTATTGAATTTCTTAGAAATAACTCCGATTGCTTTGCCTGGTCCCATTTAGACATGACAAGTATCCCACCAGAAGTGATAGCACACAAGTTGAGTCTAGACCCAAGTTTTTCTCCAGTCAAACAAAAACGAAGGCCACAACCCGAGGTCAAGCATGTGTTCATCAAAGATGAGGTATCCACTCCTTAAAATAGGATCCATTCGGGAGGTTAAATACCTGGACTGGTTAGCTAATGCTTTCGTGGTGCCTAAAAAGGGAAACAAATTTAGAATGTGCATAGACTATAAAGATTTAAATAAGGCTTGCCCGAAGGATTCATTTCCTTTTCCCAGCATCGATCGTATGATTGACGCTACGGCTGGTCACGACACACTGAGTTTCCTCGATGCCTACTCCGGGTACAATCAAATACAGATGGACCCGAAGGATCGAGAAAAAACCTCTTCGTGACTAGGTTTGGCATATATTGCTATAATGTAATGCCTTTCGGTTTAAAAAATGCCGGTGCTACCTATCAGCGGCTAGTCAAATGCATGTTCGAACACCAAATAGGAAAATCAATGGAAGTTTATATAGATGACATGGTTGTTAAGTCCCTGCGAGCAGAGGACCATTTAAAGTATTTGCAGGAAACTTTCGACACATTAAGAAAGTACAACATGAAGCTGAACCCGAAAAAGTGTACCTTCGACGTCAGATTCGGGTAAGTTTCTCAGATTCATGGTATCAAATCGGGGGATTGAAATCAATCCGGACAAGATAAAGGCAATTGAAGATATCACCGTAGTAAACGACATCAAAGGGTTGCAAAGGTTGACCAGACGCATAGCCGCCCTAAGCCGATTCATTTCCAGATCCTCGGATAAAAGCCATCGGTTCTTCTTATTGCTAAAGAAAAAGACCGACTTCGCCTGGACCCCCGAGTGCTAGAAAGCCTTAGCGGAACTCAAGAAGTACTTATCGAGCCCACCTTTGCTACACACACCAAAGGCGAATGAGCAGTTATACCTATACCTAGCGGTGTCCGAGATAGCGGTAAGTGGTGTCTTGGTTCGAGAAGAAGAAGCTACGCAATACCCAGTTTACTATATAAGTAGGACCCCAGGTGATGCTGAAACCCGATACCCGCACTTAGAAAAACTTGCATTAGCTTTATTGAGTGCCTCTAGAATGCTAAAACCTTACTTTTAATGCCATCTTATATGTGTCGTAACATCATACCCATTGAGGAATATCACGCATAAACCCGAACTCTCGGGTCGGTTAGCAAAATGGGCTGTCGAGATAAGCGGGTACGATATTGAATACAGACCCCGGACTACCATTATTTGCCGACTTCGTGGCCAACTTCACGCCGGACATGATCCCCGAAGTCGATAAAGAACTACTCCTCACTTCGGGAACTAGTTCGGGAGTCTGGACCTTATACACGGACGGTGCTTCCAATATGAAAGGGTCCGGGTTAGGGATCGTTCTCAAACCACCAACTGGTGACATAATAAGACAATCTATTAGATCTGTTCATTTGACTAACAATGAAGCCGAATATGAGGCTATGATTGTAGGTCTAGAACTAGCAAAAAGCTTGGGAGCCGAAATCATTGAGGCCAAATGCGATTCCCTCCTGGTGGTCAATCAATTGAACGGTACATTCGAGGTCAAAGGCAACCGAATGCAGAGATATGTAGAAAAGCTATAGGTGGTCCTTCGTAGATTCAAGGAATGGACACTCGAACATGTGCCTCGGGACCAAAAGAACAAGGCAGATGCTCAGGCAAACCTGGGATCATCGGTAGAATAGGAAGAGTTTAATTCCAGCATCGTGGTACAGCTAATGAGTTCCATCATCGAGACCGATACCACGCTGAGATAAATTCAACCAACTTCACTTGGGATTGGAGAAACCAATACATAGACTATCTTCAAACAGGGAAGCTACCACCCGATGCCAAAGACTCGAGGGCCCTTCAAACCAAAGCAGCCAGATTTTGTTTGGTCGACGGCCAACTATACCGAAGGTCGTTCTACGGTCCTTTGGAAAGGTGTTTGGGGCCGGGGGAAATCGATTATGCTATGAGGGAAATTCACGAGGGGATTTTCGAAAACCACTCGGGAGCCGACTCACTGGTCCGCAAGCTGATCAGGGCGGGTTACTACTGGAACGAGATGGAGAAAGATGCCAAAACCTTCATTCGAAAATGCAATGAATGCCAAAGGCATGCTCCGTCCATACACCAACCAGGGGAAGAGCTTCATCCGGTCCTTTCTCCATGGCCATTCATGAAATGAGGAATGGACATAGTAGGGCCTTTGCCCTAGGCCCCAGGTAAGGCACATTTTATGTTACTTATGAAGCACGATTATTTCTCTAAATGAGCTGAAGCACAAGCACTCGAAAGGGTTAGTAGATCTTGTGGACGAAAAGAGGCTCTAATACCCGTCGAGGTCGGTGAACCAAGCTTAAGATTTCAACATGCTACTAAAGACTCGAACGACGAAGCGATGTCTACTAGTATGAATCTTGTGGACATATTCCTTTCAAATTTCCTTAAGGATGGTCAAGCCGACCAAGAACCCCAACAAATCACATGAAAGATTCGTACGACTCGAAAGACTTTCCAAGGAACGATAACGGACATCGTCTTCGGCGGCCATGCGTATCAAACATAACAAACATAACGGATCAAATCCATAGGCGGGCGGAATGTACATCGCACGAACATACATACATGTACAAACGGATAGGCCATTCGAGGCCACCATAGCAAACGGGGCCGCGCAAGACACGGATCTCGGACCCACGACTTTAGGCGTAGCAAACTGCAAAGTCTCTAACACAAATCAGAAATCACAACTCGGGTATGCTCTGACTCGGCGACACTCCGGAGGGAAGTGGAGCTCGCCAACCTCGCTGAAACTCCTCCTAGCAAAGTCTTCTGATCATCTGGGTGTACCTGCGTGGCATGAAACGCAGCCCCCGAAGAAAGGGGTCGGAATATGTGCGAAAGAAATACTGTGAGCATGTAAAGCAAATATACGGTACGCAATCCAAATCATGATCCGGAGTCGAAGATACAAAAGCAAATACGAAGTAACGGATCAAACCTGTGCGGAATGCAAATGTGCGAATGCAAATAAAAGTCATGCATAAGGCTCGGGGAACGTGGTCACCCCCACGACGGCGGTGCCACAACACATCATACTCCAGAAGTTTTCAAATCTCCGTACATCTCCGAACACGTCATAATATCACACACATCAAATCATCAGAATATATCAGATGCCATATCACATCATAACACCATAAACGGTAACCGGCCCTATGGCGAGGTCTCGGAAACCGTAACACATCATACTGCCGAATGTGTCATAAAGCGCACGATCACAAAACCGGCCCGGGTACCGGCGAACGAAGTCATAATATATGCACGAGCAGAGTAGTGAGAAACTAAATGCACATAAACCCAGACTCGATGGAATGATCGAACATTTTTCAAAATATTTGTAGCGGATTACTCGAACAGAATACTTATCTCCGGGTACTTATATCATAATACTTATGTCAGACTGCTTTTAACAGATTACTTATATCAGAGCACATATATCAAAATGTTCATATCAACATATTTGTATTCAAAAGCTCATATCAAAGTACTCGAATCAGAATGTCCATATCAGGATTCTTATACCAAAAGTGGGGATACTTATGTCAAATTACTGGTATCGGAGCGCTTATCAGAATAATCAAGTCAGAACACTCATATCCAGAGTTACCGGATACTTATAACAAACTCGGACAATAGCCAAAGGTTCTTCCTTAGTTATCGTACGGAATAAGATAAATAGAGCCATACACATAGGTCTCGGGGATTGCGGGCCCACCTCGGGTCGAGTCGAGGTGGCATACGTAAATTTACGAACATTAGGCCCTATGGAGCCACCGATGATAGTTTTAGGGTAGTTCGGATCCATTTATGAAAATTTTAGATGTTAAATCATCTTTCTCATAAAGCATAGAATATTTAATTCAATCGTATTGAATGAAAAAGGGCCAGATTCAGACTCGGATTTTCAAGAGTAGGACCATCCCCGAGACTCGTAATCAAACCTATTACAACTAGGACATGCCAAAGAAAGAAAGGGTAAGCCTTACATACCTTTTCCGACCCTTATGCTACTCCAAATTCAAGTTCCAAATCTTCCAAAATCTACAATTTGGTCACATTTACCAAACGTTAATTAAAATCCTTAAGAATCCAAATCTTGAATCAACATTTGTCTACAGAAATTTCGGCAGTATCTCCCCTGTAAATACACCGTCCCGAGAATATGGCTCGGCCCAAACCAACATCAACAAACCCGAGAATTCAACTCGGCCAACATTATTATCCCAAAGAAACAATTCAATTCAATTCAATTATTCAATTCAATTCAATGCTTTCACAATCTTCAACAACTCAATTAACATATTACTTTACCGAAACCTTCAACAAAGATGTAATCACACATTTTATATTTGTTCTAACAACCTTCATAAATCATATTCAACAACCACTAGAATATCAATGATATCATTTACATTAACAACATTTTCCATGCAATGTAAGAATTCAAGCCAATATCACATTAACTATTCAATATTCCGATAACGATTACAACTTCATTTTAAGCCATCAAACTTCATTTTTCATCATGGAATCCATGATACACAACAACTAAAATATCAAATAGAATTAATTCACCATAACTTGTCAACCTTCCATCATTTTCGGCCACAACAACTACCAACATATTTCATGAATTTTTCATCTTTTCTATATATTACAACAACAACCAATACTAAGAACAATTAATTCATTTCTTTCATACAACAACACACACCATACGGCCACACACATGCATTTACACCACACCAACACACAACATCCATATTTTCATGATTTTCACCCCTTTTTACATACTACAACATACACAACCATCCATAAACATATGAAAGAAGATTGAATACATACCTTTTTACTTAACTTCTTCTTACTTGACTAGGCTCCAAACTTGCACAACAAATGCTTTGCTTGTTCCAACAACCACTCCATGTTGTTGAGGACCTTCCATTAGGTAGGAAAACATGGAAGAAAATAATTTTTTTGATCATCTTCCATGGCTCCCATTTTTTGGAGCCATGGCCGAATCCCTCTCTCTCTCTCTCTCTCTCTCTCTTTTTTTTCTTTCTTTCTTTCTTTCTAGTTTCATCAATTAAAATGATGACTCCACATATATATACATGTCTTCCACAACTTTTCCTTATTTATAATTAAGTCCCTCAAAGTAAGAATATGGACACATAATCCCCTCTCTTCATTTCTCTAGAATTTTCTTCTTTTTTCTTCAAATTTCTCAAATATAAAATGATGACTTTTCTTCCTTGCCATGTAACTTGGTCCTCATATTTTCCATCACATGGCCATAAAAAGAGTGGGGCCCACATAGCCACACACACACACACATTGCACGGCCAAATGGCCCCTTAATAAATTTTCTTAAACACTTTGGCCCTCCAAGAACCTTCTTGAACACCTTGTGAAATTACCGTTTTGCCCCTCGACTTTCTTTAATATTACCATGTTGCCCCTTGCCTTCCACATTATTTCCACGGCCCATTTTGCGAACTTTTCTTTTCACCCTTAGTTTCTCACAATATTTTCATACTAATAATAGTCATAAATAATACCTATAACAACTCGTCCATTAAAATAATTTTTGAAAATGGTCCCGTCCTTAACTTTCCACGACGACCTCGAAATTTCCAAACGTACAATATACGGGCTATAACATCCTCCCCCCCTTTAGAACATTCGTCCTCGAATGTTTAACTTTCCTTCCTCGATTCCATATCTTTTATCCTACTTTCATCATTATCAAGCCCTTAAATCCTTACACGAATCCTCATTCCGTGTTATGGGTTTCCTGTTACGATACTTGAGAATATGGTGATCCCCTTGCCTATAATAGGGTCTCCCCCCCTTTTAAGGGGCTCCTCATATGCCAATATGGTTCCTTTTTCAACTCCGTGCACAACATAGCAAAATTTCTTCTTTGTAAGTGTTCCTTTCATTTTCCGTCGATACCATCCTTCTTGTCGGCATTTCCATATCTTTCCATCCACTATTGGTCCTTTCGTACATCTAGTTTGCTTACTTACTTGTAATTTTTCTTAACCGTGCACCTTCGTTGCAACGGCATATCCGTACTTTTGAGCATTTCGCCACTCTTGTTCTTAGCACAAAATCCTTACGATTGGTACCTTCTCCTTTCTTGTTGTTTGTAGCACCGACTTGAAGTCCACAAAATATTCCCTCTAGTGTACAAATCTGTCCTATTCTTAATTCACCTTTTAAGAGAGTTCCTCCACACCCAAGGCAACCGAGTTAGTGTAACTGCCCATTTATTTCCTTATATACCTTTCAAAAACCGGAATCTTCTAACATTATCACAAGACCTAATCGTCCTTTTCTCTTACTTCACGTTCCTTGTCACGGTCGCTATTCTGTTAGCTCCACTTATTTAAATCGGTTTTCAATCCTCACACACTTTTCCTTCGTTTCATATTACTACACTTTATTCTTTTTACGCACCCATGCTTGCAACTTCATCCCAAATAATCTGTGTCTTTCCGGTTATTCCTTTTACGGAGGTCTTGCCCGAGTCATGTTTCCTTATCTTTCACTTCTTTCGGATATTTGATCTCTTTATTTCCCACCTACTCACTCATTTTCTCTTTCTAATATCATAGCATTAAGACTTTTCTACTCTTAACCTATAGCGAAGATGGCGGCTTATCTTATAGTACTGTACCATTTGTTTTCTTACCACCGTTCAGGTTTCAGTACCCCTTACTCGGTTGAGGCCTTCTTTATCGTAGCATAGGTTGTTGGGGCACACGTGTCCACTGATACCTTCACAAATGAGCTATCATACGCATTCATATACATATATTCATATAATTATTATCAACTATCCCACAAAATACTTCCAAACTTTATTCAAGCCTATCCTAATTCCAAAGCTGTAACGTGCTTTCTGTCCCTTCTTTAGTCTGGCCTGCCGTGTGCTACGTAGCCTTTTATGGTCTCCAACCATCTCGTATATTCTAATTTCACTTAGGCTATCCCAACTTCTCATCTGTCCCCTTAAATTCCAACTTTGCAAGATTCCCCAGCTACTTCCCAGGGGGTCACCCATCCTCCCACCTGAGCACGCTTAACCTAGAAACTTCGACAGAATCTGGTACCCTAATACTGGTATAATCACGTCCATTTCCACACATGACCTTTATCACGTAATTTGGGACTAGTCGAGACCTTACGGATTCGGGACACCCTCGTAACACATCTTTTCTTCTACAATTTACCATTTTACCCTTTTCGGCCCTTAGTGTCCACCTTTCACTTCCGTACGTAACTACCTCTCATCCTAGGTTCCCAGATTCCTGATGGTAACAGATACACCTTCATTGCCACTACTTCATAAATACCCAGATATCGATCCGTTCGAATTCCTACTCACTGCTTTCACCTAATATCCTGTAGCAAGTTAAATTGTCAACTTTCCAAATCCTTCACCAAGCCTTGTTCTTCTTATACCATCCCCCCGTACACGAAAAATATCAATATATATATATATATATATATATATATATATATATATATACCATATCCCAGCCACCCAGAACTTCCAACTTCAGATAACAGAACAATTATGTCAGTACTTACCCCTGCGACTTTTCATGTCGCCACTTACCTTTTCCGCCGTATGTAAGGCTTACATAAGAGATTTCATTTCCTATAGCTTGGCTCTATCGCACGATCTAGGACAGAAAGAAGGTCAACAATCCCTAGATGCCCTGTAGCCTCTTGTTTATAAATGTGGCCGGCTTCACACCATAAACAGGACTCTACTGGACACGACTTTGCAGACAACCCCACGGACAGACCTCGCTCTGATACCACTTTGTCACACCCTAATCTTGATCAGGGTGTGATGGGCACCCGGCCCCACATACGGAGCCGAGCGAACCCTCAGACTCCAATTTCATACATATTCCTTTCAAATTTCCAGATCAAATCACATGAAGCGTACAGAAAGACTTTCAAAGGAACTGATAACAGACATCGTCTTAGGCGGCCATGCGTATCAAACATAACAAACATAACAGATCAAATCCATAGGCAGGCGGAATGTACATCGCCTGAACATACATACATGTACAAACGAGATAGGCCATTCGGGCCACCATAGCAAACAGGGCCGCGCAAGACACAGATCTCAGACCCACTGTCTGCAAAGTCTCTAACACAAATCAGAAATCACAACTCGGGTATGCTCTGACTCGGCGACACTCCGAAGGGAAGTGGAGCTCGCCAACCTCGCTGAAACTCCTCCTAGCAAAGTCTTCTGATCATCTGGGTGTACCTGCGTGGCATGAAACGCAGCCCCCGAAGAAAGGGGGTCAGTACGGAATATGTACGAGTATGAAAGGCGAAATACGATCGAAACGAATCATGATCGAAATCAAATATACGAAGTATAGCGAATCGAAATCATAACCGGATCCGGATGTACGAACATATGCGATATGCGAAGTAATAGAAACAAATACGAAGTGACGGATCAAACTGTGCGGAATGCAAATGTGCAGAATGCAAATAAAAGTCATGCATAAGGCTCAGGAACGTGGTCACCCCCTGACGCTGGTGCCACAACACATCATACTCCAGAAGTTTTCAAATCTCCGTACATCTCCGAACACATCATAATATCACACACATCAAATCATCAGAATATATCAGATGCCATATCACATCATAACACCATAAACGGTAACCGGCCCTATGGCGAGGTCTCGGAAACCGTAACACATCATACTGCCGAATATGTCATAATGCGCACGATCACAAAACCGGCCCGGGTACCGGCGAACGAAGTCATAATATATGCACGAGCAGAGTAGTGAGAAACTAAATGCACATAAACCCAGACTCGATGGAATGATCGAACATTTTTCAAAATATTTGTAGCGGATTACTCGAACAGAATACTTATCTCCGGGTGCTTATATCATAATACTTATGTCAGACTGCTTTTAACAGATTACTTATATCAGAGCACATATATCGAAATGTTCATATCAAATTCAAAAGCTCATATCAAAGTACTCGAATCAGAATGTCCATATCAGGATTCTTATACCAAAAGTGGGGATACTTATGTCAAATTACTGGTATCGGAGCGCTTATCGAATAATCAAGTCAGAACACTCATATCCGAGTTACCAGATACTTATAACAAACTCGGACAATAGCCAAAGGTTCTTCCTTAGTTATCGTACGGAATAAGATAAATAGAGCCATACACATAGGTCTCGGGGATTGCGGGCCCACCTCGGGTCGAGTCGAGGTGGCATACGTAAATTTACGAACATTAGGCCCTATGGAGCCACCGATGATAGTTTTAGGGTAGTTCGGATCCATTTATGAAAATTTTAGATGTTAAATCATCTTTCTCATAAAGCATAGAATATTTAATTCAATCGTATTGAATGAAAAAGGGCGATTCGGACTCGGATTTTCAAGAGTAGGACCATCCCCGAGACTCGTAATCAAACCTATTACAACTAGGACATGCCAAAGAAAGAAAGGGTAAGCCTTACATACCTTTTCCGACCCTTATGCTACTCCAAATTCAAATCCCAAATCTTCCAAAATCTACAATTTGGTCACATTTACCAAACGTTAATTAAAATCCTTAAGAATCCAAATCTTGAATCAACATTTGTCTACAAATTTCCACTTCTCCCCGTAAATACACCGTCCCGAGAATATCTCGGCCCAAAAATACAACACCCCCGAGCAACTCAACCAAACCAACAACAAACCCGAGAATGAAACTCGGCCAACATTATTAGAAACAATGCCAACAATTATTCCAACAATGCTTACAATATTCACAATGATTCAATGGTACCCTAAATCTTCAACAAAGATGTAATCACACATTTTTCTTGTTCTAGATTCATAAATCATATCAACAACCACTCATTATCAACATCATTCATGCAATGTAAGAATTTAAGCTAATGTCACATTAACTTCTTCAACATTCCGATAACGATTACAACTTCATTCCAAACCATCAAACTTGCATTTTTCATCATAGAATCCATGATAACAACAACTAAAATATCAAATAGAATTAAATTATCATGGCTTGTCAAACCACACCCCATTCGGCCACATCACAACAACAACATATTTCATGAATTTTCCATCTTTTCCCATACATTACAACAACAACCAACTTACTACATAAAATTAATTCATCATTCTTTCATACAACACACACACACACCAACACCATGCATTTACGGCCACACCCACAACTTCCATATTTTCATGATTTTCACCCCTTTCTACATACTACAATACTCACAACCATCCAAAACATATGAAAGAAGATTGAATACATACCTTTTTGCTTAACTTCTTCTTACTTGATTAGGCTCCAAACTTGCACAACAAATGCTTTGCTTGTTCCAACAACCACTCCATGTTGTTGAGGACCTTCCATTAGGTAGGAAAAGTGGAAGAAAATAATTTATTTTGATCATCTTCCATGGCTCCCATTTTTGGAGCCATGGCCGAATCCCACTATATCCCTCTCTTTTTTTTTTTTTTTTTTTTTCTTTCTTTCTAGTTTCATCAATTAAAATGATGACTCCACATATATATACATGTCTTCCACAAATTTTCCTTATTTATAATTAAGTCCCTCAAAGTAAGAATATGGACACATAATCCCCTCTCTTCATTTCTTTAGAATTTTCTTCTTTTTTCTTCAAATTTCTCAAATATAAAAGATGACTTATTCATCTTGCCATGTACACTTTGGCCCTCATTTTTCCATCACATGACCATAAAAAGAGTGGGGCCCACATAGCCCCACACACACACACACACTTGCACGGCCAAATGGCCCCTTAATGAATTTTCTTGAACACTTTGGCCCTCAAGACTTTCTTGAACATTACCTTGTGAAATTACCATTTTGCCCTCGACTTTCTTTAATATTACCATTTTGCCCCTACTAATAATAGCCTTTACATTATTTTCATTAAAATATTTTGCGAACTTTTCTTTTCACCCTTAGTTTCTCACAATATTTTCATACTAATAATAGTCATAAATAATACCTATAACAACTCGTCCATTAAAATAATTTTTGAAAATGGTCCCGTCCTTAACTTTCCACGACGACCTCGAAATTTCCAAATGCGTACAATAACCGGGCAAAATCTTCTTATGTATAAAGTCAAAGATTTACAAAGGCACAGATAAACGACCTTGAGTCCAAAAAGACAAAAAGAAATACAAGGCCCCTAAGTCTAATCTTCATCCGAGCTTACAGCATCACCCTCGAGGTCGCTATCCGAGTCCTCAGGATCATACACGACCTTTGCTTCTGCTTCAAGCTCCTTAGCCTTCTCGATTAGATCGGACAAATCTATCCCGGTGGCCTGAATCTCTTCAAGAGTCTTCCTTCGGGATAAACGCCGTATATATTCGCCCGAGCATCGCTAGCCCTCTCGGCAGCAGTCACATCAGCTTTATACTGAACCAACATACTATCATAACTCAAAAATTCGCCCAGGGCTTTATTATGTTTGGCCCGCAGATCGGCAATATCCCGGCCAAGGCCATCGTGCTCCAACTCAGCCGAAGCTAGTTTTGACCGAAGTTCGGCAGTTTGCTCTGACATCACCCGATGTTACTCCTTGAGAGCATCCCGCTCGGTGATAGCAATAGTCATTTTTTCTTTAAAGACATCGAGCTCGGGTTTGATCTCATCCAGTTCTGCCCTAAGTTGGTCAATCTGAGTAACGTAAGCCCGGGCCTGAGAAGGAATAACGTTAGCATCGGCTGATAATGTCTTATTATGAACTTCAAAAACCCTTACCTTCTCTGCTAACTGGTCGTGCTCCTATTTGGCCTCGACAGCCTCTTTCCGAGCCGCTGCCAGATCCAACTAAAGGATGGAGGGGTCGGGAAGACTAGATATATACTCCAGTTTCTGCCCGTAAAGATCCCTGAGTGCATCCGCATCCTAAGTCTTCTTCTCGAGCTCCGCCTTGAGACGGTCCACCCCCATCCTAAGTCGGTGGAAGCTTGCATGATGGAGTACAGAGGCCTAAGAAAGGAAGAAAATCAATTATTAAGTGTTTGCTACAAGAAAATAAAGTTAAGTGTAAAAACAAAGGGAACAAGATGTACCGATTCAAAGCATGTTGGGCCTCGTTGAAAAGGCAGGATTCGCTGACCTTCGACATTTTCTTCCGATCCTCTTCGGTCACTAGAGGGTACAGGTAGCTGGCCACCCCGACCGGGCCCGACAACATGTTCATGTCGGCCGGTACCTTAAACGAGACCTGCCTTTTTCATCTAGGGTCTACGCTGGGGGCCGAAAAAGTTTTCTCCAATCTAGGGCCTGAATTGACACCAAATTGACTAGCCACGGGGATTGAAAAGTGTTCGAATCCCGAACAGCCCGTGGCCGGGACATCACCTTTCTCGGTCCGATGGCCAAATACCTCTCTTGGTCCTACTAGATCTTCGACCATCTTGCCTTTGGCCCTAACATCGTCGGATGGAATATCCATTGTTCGAGGTGGCGAGTCCTGCATGCAAATAATGGTCTCAGTCGAAGCCACAGCCTGAATTGGAAGGACAGAACCTATACCATATAAAGGCGGAATATAAGGTACCTTCGAGCCCGACGCGAAAGGCGCTGCCCTCGATCCAACGGCTGCGGCAGTATATCTCCCCGAATCTCGTGCAGATAGAGGCTCAGTAACAGCATCTTTAAGCACCCTGACTTTCGGCCCGACGGTTTCCACACCCACCGGTCTCAGGACACCTTTGTTCGAGCCCAGTGGCTCCTGGTTTGAACTTTCCACCAAAGGTGGAGTGGTTTCTGTCGAGCTTTCCAGCTCTTGGTTGATATTTTCATTGGAAGGCCGACGCCTGACCAACGCTTGGACTTCGTCATCAGAGTGACTTTTCAGTAGGTTGAGGGCATCAGCATCCAGAACCCGTGCCCGGGCACCTTCTGTGGAGGGCTCTTTGATGGAAGGCCTCGATCTTTTACTGATCTCGGAAGGAGCACTAGAAGATCCGGAGGACCGCTTTTTCCTCTTTTCGACCTTATCTCCCACGGCGGCCTCTCTCCTGGTTTGACGCTGAGTAGGGGGCTTGGAGGGATGTACCTGGCCGGGAGCCTCGATGTTCACTTTATCATACGAGGCCTCTTCATCATCCTACCCCCGAATTTTGGTAGCCTTTGAAAGGCCTGCAAAAGGAGGAAGGACGGAATAAGCATACCAATCGTGGCATAATATGTAAGAAAATGGGACAAAGACCCCGATGGAGGAGTCACCATGATTCTCGACCTCCTATCTGGACCGGGATAGCGCACGCCACTTGCTATGTACATATGAACCCATCCCTCGATATTAGCAACCGCACCGAGGGTTCGAGAGATTGCTACGTGCACATGAACAAAATTGAGAGTTAGTATAAGTTAAACATCAGAAATACAACCGGGATACTTAAAAACGAAGGCCACTTATGAGTTGGGTTCCATCTCTCGGGGAATGGCATCTTGTCAGCAGAAATCAGATCCTCGGTCCTGACCCGGACAAACCTTCCCTGCCAACCTCGGTCCTTATCTTCGTCAAGGCTAGAGAAGGGGGCTTTCTTTGCTCGTTTCGTGAGCTTAATCATGCCTCCCCGAAATACTCGGGGACTATATAACCAGAGGAGTTGACTAACCGTGAAAGGTTTCGCATTCGTTGTAAAATAATGAAGGAGTACCCCGATCCTCCAAAACGAAGGATGGATCTGACCGAGGCATATCTCGTACCTCTTGCAAAAGTCCACAATCACCGGGTCACGCGGACTAAATGTGAAGGGGTAGGTATAAACACTCAGGTACCGCTCCACATAGGTCGTTATGGCTTTAGATTGGTCGGGAATAACGACCTCCATATCTTTCTAACCATAGTCTTCTTTAACCCGCTCGAGCTTATTCGGGGGAATCGTGCATAAATAATCCGATATATCAGTGCCTCGATTCCCTTGCTGGGAAGGTTTCTCGACCTTGAAATCCCTGGTCGTTACGTAATCAGATGGGACAAAATCCAACAATGCTGGTTCCGGTTTTGGAGCCGAGGAAGTCTCACCCGCTTTAGCTTTGGAAGATTTAGTCATTGTTCTAGGAAAAGAAAGGTATGAAGGTTTGAAGATCTGGTGATGAAGGTATGAAGATATGAATGTATGACGATGAAGGTATGCGTATTCAAAATGCACGAAGGTAAAAACTTTTTGGTGAAAATTCGAAAAGTGAAAAGGTGAAAGGGAAAAGTTAGCTTCTATAGAGAGGGGCCGAGACGATTTGCATTCCGTAACCGTTTTCTCGCCTAACCGGGTCGTGACGCGTGGCTGGTGTCAGAGCGACGCGACGGATGGGACTTTGATCTTATCTATCCATAGGAAGCGTACAGAAGAAGAAATCGGATCATCCCACCAGGTCAACGAGGCTTATATGAACCTAAAAGGTCAGAGCCACAGTTACCTTCGGTTCCCAATTAAAGTTACTAAAGCTCTTTTTACAGATCAAAGGCCCTGTAGCCAGGACTTCGATGCGGTCAAGGTCGAGTATTAGTGCTAATCAACCAAGATCGGGTATGATCGGATAAGGCCCTTTTTTACCACAACAGATAAGGGTCCGAACCGACCAAGGTCGAATGTGGAGGAAAAAATAAACTAAAGTGGGGGTCGATGACCAGGTGTTTCGATTTTTTATGCAGCAAATCAAGACAACTATAGATTGTACATTTCAAAGGCATAGACAAGAATGCAAGTTCAAACAAGATAAACAAGTTGAATGCATGCAGTAAAGCCCGGTATGAGACCGATCTGCAAAATTCTATTAAAATACCTCCACATGGCAAAATCTCGATTTTCTCGGATACATCAGTCCAGCAGAAAAAAGAAAAAAATCCCTACTTTACGACCGCAATCTGAAAACACAAAAATAACACCCCAAGTCGGCATAGTGAACCAAAGGTTAAGAACTTCGGCCTATACTTCAGAGTGCTGCAACGGTACATGACACCGTCTAAATGACACCAGGATTTTCCTCGAAAGCAGACGAACTAGGGATACTCAATTCCGGCAAATCTTCATCATCAAGAACTATTATCGGTGAGGGTCCGCCATGAGGCATTTCCCGTCGAATCTCCATGATATGGCATGTTCGGAACCGAGAGCCAATCCCCGAATGGCTAACCGGGGTACTTACAGTGACTCGATGACTGGGTGTCTCGGGGGGGGGGGGGGGGGGGGGGGGGGGGGGGGGGGGGGGGGGGGGGGGGGGGGGGGGGGGGGGGGGGGGGGGGGGGGGGGGGGGGGGGGGGGGGGTTATGCCACTGTCTTTCTTCCCCGAACGGCATCTTCAACGATAGCTTTTCCCTTCGAGGATTTTCGTGTCGGAAATCCTGAAAATCGAAGACACGGGGTTAAAATACGATATGGAAAAATGAAAATCAAACGAACGGATTAGGAATTACCATGGCTTTTGCCTTTCCACCCTTTGAGTGCCATCCTTCTCCAAGAACGCCCAAGTTACGAGAAGCTCCTAACAGTGCGACCACCCATTCAAATATAATGATGATGAGCTTAGGTTCAATCGGATTCGGAGTGGGATTCCATATCTCCGAAAAATCGGTGGACAATAGGCGGTGGAGTTGAGTTGTACGTATCATCACAAACCGATGGAGACACCCCCGGTCATAGTCATCTTCGGGGTCTATAAGGCCTCGGGTTCCCCGAGGAAGTAGGTGAACTACCCTACCTCGGATCACCCGAGGTACGTATATATGTAACAAGTGATCAAGGGTAAAAGGGATTGTCATACCCTAATTTCCGTTAGGGTGTGATGGGCACCCGACCCTTATTTAGGGCCGAGCGAACCCGCAGACTCGCATAATACTCACAATCCCGCTGGCTCTCACATTATGACACGAATACATAATGAAAGTTTTTCAAAGAATAATATGCTTTCTACCGTTTTCGAAGCAAAGAGAATCTGTAACATTTAGAAACATACAGAACTTGTAATACAATACATAACAACACCTCGGCTTATATAGCCGCTTACAGAACCGACATCTTATACCCACGACACTGTTCGCAAAGTCTCTAACATGGAACATGTAACCGCATCATAATGCTCGACTCGGGCCGCACTCCGAGGAAGTGGAGCTCGCCAATCCCGCCGGAACGTCTTCGCTAAAGTCTTTAACTCATCTAGTGTACCGCGCGGCATGAAACGCGGCCCCCCGAAGAACAAAGGTCGACGGAATATGTACTGAGTATGTAAAGCATGAAATACAAAAAGCGGGATTATACTGAAATAAAGAGTACAGAAAATAAAACGTAAGACTTGCCTTTGAAAACATATATCATGCATGTCATTCCCATAAAATCATCATATATGCATGTAACGTGCCCCGGCCCTCTAATGAGGGACGCGGTAGTAAAATCATATCATATGCATGTATATGTAACGTGCCCCGGCCCTCTAATGAGGGACGCGGTAAAAGGGAATCATCATATGCCATCCTGGCCACCTCCCCCATATCATCATATCATATAACATGCCCCGGCCCCGCTAGCAAGGGACGCGGTAAATATAACGTGCCCCGGCCCTCTGGTGAGGGACGCGGTGAAAATGCAACGAGGTGCTCGAATACATGCCCCGGCCCGGACGCAGCCGGGAAGGACATATTGAGGGCCGGCACGAGCAGAGTAGTGAGAAACCATATGCACATAAACCATTTTTCAGAGACTCAATGAAGTAAGCGAATCGTCATTTGAAAACCGGGACAATAGTTATATCAAAATCTTTCGGACGGTGCTCGGAGACATAACAAATATCATAAGTATATCAAAGTATCGTAGGGACCATAGTCGTATATCAAATCATTCCGAGCCCGCCTATGAAAATCCAAGTCATTACACGTTACCAAACTTTCTACGAACATTTTAAAGTAATCCAATTCTTTTTACGAAAATTACGTACATTTCTAGACATAGGATTCTTTAGGAACAAAATTCTTTACACAATGGTTGGAATGCAAGCATACATAAGACTTAAGAACCATATAACGAATGTTACATCATGAAGCAAACGAAAATCATATACATATTCGGAACATAAGAGCGGAGTTGCCCCAAGTACAATTCATGTCATACCTTAATTGCGTCTAGGACATGCCCAAAAGGGAAAAAAGTAAGCCTTACATACCGTGCCACGCCTTATTAGCTACGCTTATCTATCCGAACTTGTTAGTCTACAATCAAGAAAATTGACATAATCATTAGATTCATCGACATATACTCGTCTTATTCTTTCAAATAAATTCATTATATTCGCCGAAATTTCGGCAAAGACTTCCCCGTAAATACAACCTCCCCGAGAATCTAACTCGGCCAATTTAACAACAAGAAACCCGAGAATTTAACTCGGCCAAAATATCAATAACATTACCAACAATCATACTTACAACTTCAATAATTAGTACAATGTGCATTCTAACATTAACAACCTTTGTCATATAATTCAATTCAATCCAATTCAATTCACTTCAATTCAATTCTAACCTTACAATCTTCCAACCACATCCTTTACCTCTAAACCCATGAGTTACACTACAATTCCTTTCATACAAACATAAGAACCATACTATTATTACACTAACTTCTCCAATAATCACAAACGATTTCCATTTCCCTTTAAACCACTAAATCTTCATTTAACATCATAAAACCTATTACAACAACAATTGGGATGCTAAGTAAAATTAATTCTTTCCTTCCATACAATACCCACACCTACACGGCCACAACTACAACTTTACTCCCAAGTTACCAAACCTTCATTTTTCATCATGAAATCCATAATAACATCAACTAGAATATCAAATGAAATCAACTCGTCATAGCTTACCAAAACATCACCATTTTCGGTCATAGCACTACATGCATGTTTCTACGAATTCTCATATTTCTCTATACATTACAATAACAAGCAACACTCTACATTAATTAATTCAATCTTCCTTACACAATATAATACACACACGGCCACAATACTATATATATATATACACGGCCAACCTTCAACATGCAAGGTTTCATGAATTTCATCCATCGTCACACTCCACAAGATATACAAATCGTGCATAACATATGATAATGAAGGTTAAACCTTACCTTTTCTCCCTAGCTTCTTCACTTAACCAAGGTGCGAAAATGACGAAACGAGCGACCCATCTTCCAAAATAACTAAACCACGTTATAAAGGACCCTTGAATTATTAGGAATACATGAAGAAATAATTTTTTTGGACAAGATTTCAAGGGGCCAAATTTTGCCCTTCAAGGCCGAACCCCTCTACTCTCCCTCCTTTTTTTTTCCTCCTCTTCATTTTAACCCATGACTTAATTCCCTTTCTCTCCTATATATATAGTCTCTTCCAATCATGTGAGGGGCACATGCCCTCTCTCTAGAAATTTCTTGAATCTATAGAAAAGATGACTTATTTTGTCACCATTTTTCATTCTTTTCTTCTTCTTTTTCCCCTTTTTTTTGTCACATGTCCAATATGGCCTTTTTGGAATTTTCATGAACTCCTTTTGTGAAATTCCCGTTTTGCCCCTCAACTTTTCCAATATTACCATTTTGCCCCTAGCCTTCCACATTATTTCCATGACCCCTTTTGTGAATTTCTCTTTGTACCCCTAGCCTTTCACAATATTCTATACCAACCATATCCACAAATAATATTCATCAACAACTTGTACATTAAAATAGTCTTGCCGCTAATTTTTTTCGCAAGTACCTCGAATTTTCTGAACGTACAAAATGCGGGCCATAACATCCTCCCCCCCTTTAGAACATTCGTCCTCGAATGTTCAACTGGTCTTATGGGGTTTTATAACCGTTTGGAGGGGGTTCCTCTTGTAGTTGTTCTTTCCTTTGAGCTCGTTTTTTTTTTGTCTTTCCTATAGTCAAACTCCTTGGCCTTTTCATGAGTTCTTTTTTTCTGTGTCGTAGGTTCCCCAATCCATTGCGCCAACTTACTATCCTTGTCCTTCTCAGCTCATCTCCTCATTGTTATGGTTTCGTCACAATACCGTAACAAAGCTACATCCTTGGTACGAAATCTTCACTTGTCGATCCAATATGGTCACAGGCTGTTCCTTACTCTTATCCGAGCTACAGTGTTGCCGTCCCGCTTATCATCGGCCTTTGGTATTTTTTTTCTTTACCTCCCCTATTTCTTTATGTCTCTGTCACTATCCCTTCTAACCTTTCATTCCAAATATTTATCCGAAGACTTGTGTACGTAATGTTTCTTTGTTAGTCATTATCCTTCGCAGTCCAGTTGCGCTTATGGTGACTTATGATCCGAGTTCGCCTAACCTCTTAGTTCGCAATATCTTTGAGTCCTTACCATAACTCTTTCGTTACTTCTTTCCCCCACGTTTCTCAACACAAGTATACTTGTCTTCGATTCATTTGTATTGGCGCTCCAGTGTAGATTCCTTACAAATACGATCGAACATCGCTTCACATTGATGATTCTTACAAGTTCATAGCGTATGTTCTCATGCTCCGTATATTTAACGGTTCATGCACCGTTTTCTAGTATCCGATGAACTCTTTTATTTCATTCATAACACTGCGTTCTTTCTTTATTTCAAAAATTTCCAGACTACCACTTATTGGTACTTTCGTTATAATAATCATTGTCACTCGAGGTATCCTTTGAACCTTTCATTTTCTCCATTATCCTTTGTGAACTTAACTTATAGCCTTTTTCTTACTCTCTTGTTACCCTTTAAACATATTACTGCGTACTCAGGTACGACGCCTTGATTCGCCCGATAAGAGGGATTCAAATCATGGCATAACCGTGTCATAGTTCATGTTAGCAAGAAGCATTCCCTTAAGGTATCTTCCATTCTTTCCCTTCATGTAGGCGGTGCACTTATTATTAATTCGTTTCTACTTCTTCCACGTATTCTTGTGACGGGCCGACATGTTTCGAACTCTGGTCCCAAGCTACTAAATTTTTCCACTTCAGGAGCCTGTCAGTTTTACGGTTCCTTTTCAGGTCTAACATAATGTGCTATCCCCCCTTTTTAAGGGTCCCTCATATGCCAATAGTCCTCTTTGAAACCTTCGTTCATGCCTTCCTCCTTACCTTTCTTTCCTACACTATGCACAACCTATCGAAACTTCTTACCAGAAGTTTTGACTACACCACCCTTCTTGTCAATATTCCCCTACCTTTCCGTCTACTATTTATTCTTGCACCCATTTACCTTACTTATTTGTAATTCTTCTTAACTATACGCTCGCATCGCGGCTGCGCATCCATGTGTCTCGAGCGCCCAACCGCTTTTGCCCTTAGCATAGAGTTCTTTCTGTTTACGCTCTCTTTATCTTTACTCACCGAACCCTTGACTATATTTATGAGGCTATGACCGAGCGGTCTCCCCTACACGTTCTTGCGTTTCATTCCATTTCCTCTGAGATCAACTCTCCCAGACCTCATTTCTCGCTCCACACCTTAAATTTCCAAATCAACAGTGTCGACCCATTATCCTTACTCTTTCCTTGGTGCGTAATCGGGTTCCTATCGCTAACTCCTTAAGGTACCCTCCTTACGTCTATGATTGGAGGTTTCCAATTGCTCTGCGCCTAACGCTCTCCCCTTCCTCCGACTAATCCATTAGTATACCCTTTCTACTTTCATCCTTAACCCTTCTTGGGTCTCTTCCTACTCGAGCACCTTCTTCCTTTTGCCATTTGTGGCATCGGCCCTGAAGTTCGCGAAACCTCGCCCTAAACGTGCAAACCCGTCTTATTCTGAATTCATCTATTTAGGAAAACACCTCCATGTCCGAGGTAACCACATTAACATAGTTACCCATTTTATCCCTTCATGTCCCTTTCAAGGGCCTAAGTCTCTTAACATCGTTGCAAGACCCAAGCATTCTTCCTCTTACCTCACGTTCCTTATCGTGGTCACTATTCTTTTAGCCTTACTAATTAAAATTTGTTCTCAACTCCACACACTCCTCTGTTGTTCCATATTACCACACTTTATCCTTTTTACGTACCTATGCTGGCAGTTTTATCCAAATAGTCCCGTGCTTTGCCCGTCGCTTCTTTCCGGTATTTGATCTCCTTGCCTTTCATCTACTCACTCTTTTTCCTTTCTGAGCGTTATTGTGTTAGAACTTTCCAACCTTAACGAGTAGGGAAAATAACAGCAACTTACCTTATTACCTTTGTGCCATTTATTCTTGCTGTTACCTGAACTTCGGTACCCTTGCGCGATTGAGGCCTTCCGTACTACAGCACCGGTCGCTGGGGCATATATCACATGCCCACCAATACATTCGCATGTGGGATATCGTATGCATTCATATATATATATATATAATTACTGTCAACTAGTCCACAAAATACTTCCAAACACTATTCAAACCTATCCAAATTCCAGAGCCGTGACGTACTCTCTGTCTCTTCTCTAGTCTAGCCTGTCGCGTGCTATGTGGCTCCTTGTAATATCCATTCATCCCGTATACTCTTATTTCCCCTCAGGTTACTCTAGCTTTTCATTCGTCTCTTATTGCTAAATCTTTAGGATTCTTTGCATCCTTCCCAGGGGGTCACCCATCCTGAAATTGCTCCCACCTTAGCACGCTTAACCTCGAAACTTTAATGAAATACAGTGCCTTAACGCTGATATAATCGCGTCCGCTTCCTCGCATGACCATTATTACATGATTTGGGGCGAATCGAGGTCTTACAGATTCTGGGACATTCTCGTAACACGTCCTTCTTTGTACAATTACTATTTTACCCTCTTCAAATCCCCAACGTTCACTTCTCACTTATGTATATGATTATTGCCTGTCCTGGACTTCCAGATTCCCGATGGTGGCGAACATACCTTCATCGCCGTTACTTATGAATATTTCGAGTATCAGCCTGTTTGGATTACTCACCCTTCTTACATAATAATCTTCAGTGAAGCTGATTGTCGACTTTCTTTGAATCCTTCAACAAACCTTGTTCTTACTAAGCCATTCTTTTCTTTCCTAAAATCTGTACACAACAAATGTTAACAATGCCTTACAGAGCTTACGGCTGTTTATCACATTCTAGCCATTCGGAACTGCCGATTTCAGATAACAGATCAAATACATCAATACCCACCGCAATGACTTCCCATATCGTCCCTTATCTCCTTCCGTCGTATGTAAGGCTTACATATGGAATTTCATTCTCCTATGACTTGGCTCTATCGCACGATCTATAACAGAAAGAAGGTCAACAATCCCTAGATGCCCCGTAGCCTCCTGTTTATAAATGTGGCGCGCTTCACACCATAAACAGGACTCTACTGGACACGACTTTGCAGACAACCCCTAGGACAAACCTGCTCTGATACCAATTTGTCACACCCTAATTTCCGTTAGGGTGTGATGGGCACCCGACCCTTATTTAGGGCCGAGCGAACCCGCAGACTCGCATAATACTCACAATCCCGCTGGCTCTCAAATTATGACACAAATACATAATGAAAGTTTTTCAAAGAATAATATGCTTTCTACCTTTTTCGAAGCAAAGAGAATCTGTAACATATAGAAACATACAGAACTTGTAACACAATACATAATAACACCTCGGCTTATATAGCCGCTTACAGAACCGACATCTTATACCCACGACACTGTCTACAAAGTCTCTAACATGGAACATGTAACCGCATCATAATGCTCTGACTCGGCTGCACTCCGGAGGAAGTGGAGCTCGCCAATCCCGCTGGAACGTATTCTGCTAAAGTCTTTAACTCATCTAGGGTACCTGCGCGGCATGAAACGCAGCCCCCGAAGAACAGGGGGTCAGTACGGAATATGTACTGAGTATGTAAAGCATGAAATACAAAAAGCGGGATTATACTGAAATAAAGAGTATAGAAAATAAAACGTAAGACTTGCCTTTAAAAACATATATCATGCATGTCATTCCCATAAAATCATCATGTATGCATGTAACGTGCCCCGGCCCTCTAGTGAGGGACGCGGTAGTAAATGTCACACCCTAATTTCCGTTAGGGTGTGATGGGCACCCGACCCTTATTTAGAGCCGAGCGAACCCGCTGACTCACATAGTACTCATGATCACGCTTACTATCAAGTCATGACACAATTACATAATGAAAATTTTTCGGAAGATAGTATACATTTTTTCCTTTCCCGAATCAATGAAAACTTGTAACACATAAAGACATATAACACTTATAATACAATGCATGATAATTCATCGGCTTACATAGCCACTTACATAACGATACTATACCCACATGCTCGCAAAGTCTTAACACGAGAACATGATACTATAACCTAATACTGACAGCGGCGCTCGAACAGAACGGAGCTCGCCAATCCAGTCAATGGAACATCTTATGCTAATGTCTTCAACTCATCTTTGGGTGTACTGCAGCGATGACACGCAAATTTCGAAGAAAAAGGGGTCGATGCGAATATCCCCGAATGTATGGGAAGCGATAGATACAAGATGGCAACCATACGGAAATAAAGAGGACAAGAATGGTAGTACGATGGGATCTCATAAGCTACCTCGAATGTAAATCATGCGTTTCAAAAGCACTAATGGAAGTGAGTAACATAAATAAAGAAATCATCGTGAACATATCGCGTACACAACATGCCCGGCCCTGCAATCGAGGGACGCGGTAAAAAAATCATCATATTTATGCACATCCAACATGCCCGACCTCTAGTGAGGGACGGAGTCGAGAAGGAATCATCATATGCCATCACGGCCACCACCCCGTCATCACATCATCATCATTATGTATATATATATATATATATAACATGCCCCGACCTACAGTGAGGGACGCGGTGAATAATGCGGTGGAATTGCACGAATACATGCCACGGCCCGGGACGCGGTGAAAGATGTAATAACGGTTCGCACGAGCGGTGTTGAGAAACCATGTACGGCATAAAACATACAATGTTTGCTAAGACTCGAAAGAACAATCCAGACGATAGATCATTTAAAGGAAGTCAGACAATAGCCATAGGTCATACCTTTCAGAGTTGCGACGAATGATGTCAAAGACAAAACCTTTGGGATCGTTTGTACATGGCAAAATATATCATGGAACTCAATGGAGTAGTCAAAATGATCACTTTTATTAATCGGAACCTTAGTCAAAAGTCGTTCTTACATATCACTCAAAATAAGCCAATTAGGTCAACGTAGAAAGATCTCTGAAATAGGGGGCCCACTTCGGGTCAAGTCGAGATGGCGTTCGTAAAATTACAAACATTAGGCTTTATGGAGCCACCTATGAAAATCTCAAGGTAATTCGGTTCCATTTGTGAGAGTTATAAATGTTTAAGCTATTTTTCCAACAAAACATAAAGTATCTAATTCAATTCTATTAAATGAAAAAGGTCAAATCTAAGCTCGGATTCCTAAGAGTAGAAGGTACTCATATCCAAACCTATTATGCCTAAGACATGACAAGAGAACAAAGGTGAAGCTTTACATACCTTATTCGCTCCTTACGCTACTCCACATTCAAATCCCGTTTGCATTAAAATCTACAATTGGTCACATTTACCAAATATTAATCGTAAGGCCTTAAGAATTCAATCTTAATCAATACTTGTCTACAAAAATTTGGGCAGCATCTCCCTATATGTACAACATCCCCGAGATTTAACTCGGCTCAAATATCAATAACAATACCAATAACATCAACATTCGATTTGAAAACATTCTAAGATAAATTGTCTTCTTTTAAAATAGTCCAACAACTTCCAATCCAACTTTGCACCTTCAAATCAATATCAATATTTCCATGTTTATATTTTAATTAAAGATCATTCAAATTCAATTCGGAAGCATTTCATATCATTCTACAAAATATTTACAAAACATACAAAATTCCACCAAAACCATAATTCATCCGAAATCTCTAATCTTAGACATAAATATCCATAACACATTTTTATCCTCCAACCATTAACAATAATCATAATTCACACCTTAACAATTTCATTTTCATCATTACATAAATCTTCCATAAAATCACAAAATTCTCTATAACAACTTACCAACCAATCTTTCATGCAATATGGACTTGCATCCCTCTAAATTCACCAATCTAACATAATAATTCTCGTTTAGAACTCCACTTCCCATAATTACATAGAAACTACATTGAAATCACATAAGTTCCTATAATCATTTTCAACCATTTTTCATGCCATCATAAACCATTTTCTTCCATTTCCATCACAAAGTTTCAACAACGCTAGAATACTACATAAAATTCCAACTCATATTGCCTATGCATCAATACATTCACGGCCATATACCCATATACACACCCACTTTGCAAACTTCCATATTTCCATAAATTCTACTCATTTCTACATACTACAACATAAACAAACCTTCATAACATAAGAAAAAGGAATTAATTCTTACCTTTCCTCCTATCTTCTTCACTTGTCAGGTGCTAAATTGGTGAAACAAGTGCCCTTCCTTCCAAAATAATTACACCAAAGTTGTAGACTTTGAATTAGTAGGAATACCACTGGAAAATAATTTTGGGAGAAGATTTCAAAGGAGCAAAAATTTGGAGATATGGTCAATGGCCTTCTCCTTTGCTCTTGTTTCTTTTTGTTTTTCTCCTTGTCAATTTTGTCTTGAAGCTTCTAAGTGATAAATATTGACTAAATGGTCTTTTATACATTTATCACATGACTAATTTAAATGGACTTGGAGTCCTTTATTAAGGACCATAAGGCCGTGGCCACCTCCTCAGTTGGGCCTCTTTTTCTCTTATTTTTTTTGGGCCCAACCCGGGCTGTCCCAAGCTGGCCTAACCCACCGAATCTTCTGACCTTAAAACGTTCATATCTCCTTATGTAGGCGATCACTCCGGGAACCCACGACATATGGTTGGAAAGCTAATTCAATTATCTACAACTTCTATTTATTGGTATTTTCCCAAATTCCAAACTTATAATACCCGTTTTTGCCCTCAAAGTCAGGTCACCAAAACGTTTTCTTAAAAATATTCGTTTGGAGGGCTTCCACTTTGATTTGGCCCAAGGGTCCTTCATGAGTTGTGTTTAACTTTATATATGTGATTCATATAACTTGTCACATGTTCCAAAAAAAAAATCTTAACGTGTGGCCCCACCTCGACTACAAATAATCCGAATGCTTAAAAAATATGGGACATAACATCCTCCCCCCTTTAAAACATTCATCCTCGAATGTTCACAACGCTCTTGCTGGGATCTTATAACACTTTGGGGGGGGTCCCTCTTCTAGTTATCCTTCTTCATGCCCATTCCTTATCTTCTACGATTTTCCTTTATAATCAATCTTCTCGGTCTTTACGTGAATCCTTATTCCGTATCATGGGTTTTCTAACCCACCATACCAAGCTAGTATCCTTGTCCTTCCTTGGGTTCCTTCCTCCTCGAACAACTTTTCCACTTTTGCCATTTTGTGGCATCGACTCGAAGTTTACGAAATTTTCACTTTAAGCTCACAAAATCGCTATTCCTGGATCATTCCTTTCCCGGAGAACACTTTTACGTCCGAGGAATCCACATTAATGTTATCGCATATTGTCCCTTTATATGCCAAATCTCTAATCATCGTCACAAGGCTTTATCGTTCTTTTTCTTACTTCACATTCCTTGTCGTAGTCATCATTTCTTTAGTCCCATTTTCTTTTGAAATTGGTTCTCGAACCTCACATTTGTGTTTGCTCATATGACCGCTCATATCAACTTTTCTATATACCTATCTTCAATTCTTATTCAAATAATCTCGTACCTTGTAATAATTTCTCTCGGGCTTCCCTTACTGTTTTATTTACCTTTTCCGATATTTTGGCCTTTTGTCTTCCACTTTACCCACACTTTCCTCTCCCAATAATATGTTGTGTTAAAATTTCCAATCTTAATCTATGGTGAAAATAATAGCACCTCATCTCGTAGCACTCGTACCATTCATTTACCTTTGTTGTTATTCGGGGTTCGATATCCTTATTCAATTTGGGGTCTTCCTTATCGTAGCACTAGTAGCTGGACGCATGTGGTCCATTGATGTAATCACAAAACAAAATATCGTACTCATTCATATATATACATATAATTATTACCAACTAGCCCACAAAACGCCTCCAAACGCTATTCAAGCCTATCCTAATTCCGGAGGCTGGCGCATTTCTGTCTCTCTTCCTAGTCTAGTTCCGTCAGCAAGGTCTTGTGTAACTTTCATGGTCCCCAACCATTCCGTATACTCTAATTTCATTCAGACTATCCTAGCTTTTCATTTATCTCTTATGACTAAATCTTTGGGGTTCACCACACTTCCTGTAAGGTCACCCATCCTAGTACTCACTCTCGCCCAAGCACGCTTAACTGAGTTCGATGGATCCGTGCGTTCAGCAGGCCGGGTATGATCGCATCCACCTCACAGGCATGACCTCGTCACGTGATGGGAGTAGGTCGAAGTCTTAACGGACTTCAAGCGCTCTTATAGCATAATTCCGTTTTACCCTCCTTTGGCTCTCGGTATCCGCTTTCACCCGTGGATATGGTTGCTGCTTCGTTCTAGACTTCCAAATTCTCGATGACGATTTAACACACCCCGACCGCCGTTATTTATAAATCACTCGTTTACCACCCTTTTGAATTTCTGCTTCATTTTACCTTTTTCCAAATCCTTTCTCCCAAAGTCTTTACAACCCCGTCCCCCCGGATCCAATTTGCGGCGTAGGTCTATTTTTGTTTCTCCCCCTTCTTATTTCCTTGATTACCTTTCTTTTCTCCGCCCATATCTTCCCCTTTTTTTATAACCCTTATTCCGGCTTTCATTTTGTTTAAACGTCTATAGTTCCTTTTTTTTCCCCCCTTACCATATTTGCCAAAACCCCTCATAAATTTTCCCTTTCTTTTAGGACTAATTTTCCCTAAGGTTTTACTATATTTAATTTCTCCGTTCTAATCATCCCGATAATATGACACCCTAATCCTTTACCCTTTCCGATCCACTTTATCCTTATTATCTAAATTGTCCCATCCTACTTTATGCCCTGCAATTTTTTCCCCCTTTTTTGTCTTAAATCGTACTTTTTTTCCTTTTTAAAGTAGTAGCGTCATAATTAAATCCCACTTATCAGTTAAGTCGATTACCTTAAATAACATTTCAATCAAAATTTACCCGTCAATCATCTCTTAGGACTACAAGGCCTTTCCGATCTTTTCACTGCCGATATCAAACTTCTAATTATGGTTATCCCCCAATTCGCAATTAATTTCTTTCTAGAGGTCAACTGCGCTCTTCGTATTTTAGTCAAATTTTTTTTCATTACTATTGGCACGATCCGTTTCTAGACATATCACAAACCTAAATCTCGCTCTTTCTTTATTTAAAGGGGAAATTTAGGCAGAAATTCCTCTCAGAATCGTTACTATCTCGTAATCACAATAACGTGTGAAATACCAACAATGCCTCGCTCATACAAGATATATATACATATCGTAGCATATCACGACCTCTGTGGCTCCCGACATCATTAGCCGATTAAAAAATAATAAGCATACCTTGTAGGCAGCTCAGCTAAACCGCACCTATTACATTTCTTGTCTGCTTCTTCTTTGATCTGAACTTGTATTTCCATCGTACTTTTTAATATCTTACGGACATGCTCTCGCATACCTTTGCTTACATTTCCCCGTAGCTTCCAATATCGTTCGCCTTCTCTTCTAAAATCAAAAGTCAATATGGGAATCTCATTTCCTATAACTTGGCTCACAGCGCGATCTAAGATGTCAAAGAAGCGTAACCATCCTAGATGCTCGTAGCCTCCCCATTTATAAATGTGGCGCTTCACACCATAAACAGACTCTACGGACACGACTTTGCAGACAACCCCTAGAACCCAGGCACAGCACGTACCACTTTGTCACACCTAATTTAAGCTAGGTGTGATGGGCACCCGACCCTTATTTTGAGCCGAGCTAACCCGGGCTCACATAGTACTCATGATCACGCTACTATCAAGTCATGACACAATTACATAATTAAAAAATTTGAAGATAGTATACATTTTTCCTTTCCGAATCAATGAAAACTTGTAACACATAAAGACATATAACACTTATAATACAATGCATGATAATTCGCCGGCTTACATAGACACTTACATAACCGACATCATACCTACAACCTTTACCGCAAAGTCTCTAACCTGCGAACATGATACTATAACCTAATACTTTGACTTGGCAAAGTACTCAGGAGCAACCGGAGCTCGCCAAATCGGCCCCGGAACATCTTGGTTCGCTAATGTCTTGGCTTTCATCCCCAGGTATTACCTGCAGATGAAACGCGACCGAGAAGAAAGTTTTTGATATGTCTTGCATATACCGAGTATGTAAAAGCAGATACAAAAGAATGGCGAACCATACGGAAATAAAGGGACAAATGGTGATACTGATAAAGAATCGGATCTCATAAGCTTACCTCGAATGTAAATCAAAAGCCAAAAAGCACTAATGGACTAAGTAACATAAATAAAGAAATCATCATGAATATATGCATACATAAGTACTGCGCGTACTCTACAACGATGACGCGGCAAGAAAATCATCATATATTTATGCACATGCAACATGCCCCTACCCTACAGTTTCTATGACGCGAAGGGAATCATGCATATGCCATTACGCCACCTCCCCGCTGTCACATCATCATCATCATATGTATATATATATATATATATATAACATGCCCCGCCCTACAGTGAGGGCCGACGGTGGTAATAATGCGATTGGAAATTGCACGAATACATGCCCGGCCCTAGACGCAAAGATGCTGGCTGATTCGCACGAGCAGTGTTGAGAAACTACATGCAAACAACATACGATGTTTGCAAGACACTAGAAAGAACAATCCAGGCGATAGATCATTTAAAGGAAGTCAGGAACAACCGTAGGTCATACCTTTGAGTCAGTTACGACGAACGATGTCAAAGACAAAACCTTTGGGATCGTTTGTACATGGCAAAATATATCATGGAACTTCGATAGAGTAGTCAAAATGATCACTTTTTTATTAATGGGAACCTTAGTCGAAAGTCGCCTACATATCCTCAAAATAAGCCAATTAGGTCAGAAAAGATCTCGGAAATAGCCCACTTCGGGTCAAGTGAAGTGATGGCGTCTCAGAAATTACAAACATTAGGCTTTATGGTGCCACCTATGAAAATCTCAAGGTAATTCGGTTCCATTTGTGAGAGTTATAAATGTTTAAGCTTGTTTTTCCAACAAAACATAAAGTATCTAATTCAATTCTATCAATGGTGGTCAAATCTAAGCTCGGATTCCTAAGAGTAGAGTCGCCCCGAGGCTCATATCCAAACCTATTATGCCTAAGACATGCCAAGAGAACAAAAGGTGAAGCTTTACATACCTTATTCGCTCCTTACGCTTCTCCACATTCAAATCCCGTTTCATTCAAAATCTACAATTGGTCACATTTACAAATATTAATCGTAAGGCCTTAAGAATTCAATCTTTAATCAATACTTGTCTACAAAAATTTGGGCATCTCCCTATATGTACAACATCCCCGAGATTTAACTCGCTCAAATATCAACAACAATACCAATAACATCAACATTCGATTTGAAACGCATTCTAAGATAAATTGTCTTCTTTTCTGAATAGTCCAACAACTTCCAATCCAACTTTGCACCTTCAAATCAATATCAATATTTCCATGTTTATATTTTAATTAAATATTATTAAAATACAATTCGAAGCATTTTATATCATTCTACAAAATATTTACAAAACATACAAAAATTCACAAAACCATAATTCATCCGAAATCTCTAATCTTCGACATAAATATCCATAACACATTTTTATCCTCCAACTTAAATTAACAATAATCATAATTCACACCGTAACAATTTCATTTTCATCATTACATAAATCTTCCATAAAATCACAAAATTCTCTATAACAACTTACCAACCAATCTTTCATGCCAATATGGACTTGCATCCTCTTAATTCACCAACTAACATAATAATTCTCGTTTAGAACTCCACTTCCATAATTACATAGAAACTACATTGAAATCACATAAGTTCCTATAATCATTTTTCCATTTTTCATGCCATCATAAACCATTTTCTTCCATTTCCATCACAAAGTTTCAACAACACAACTAGAATACTACATAAAATTCAACTCATATTGCCTATGCATCAATACATATTCACGGCCATATACCCATATACACACCCACTTTGCAAACTTCCATATTTCCATAAATTCTACTCATTTCTACATACTACAACATAAACAAACCTTCATAACATAAGAAAAAAGGAATTCATTTACCTTTTCCCTCCTATCTCTCTTCTAACTTGTCCAAGGTGCTAAATTGGTGAAACAAGTGCCCTTCCTTCCAAAATAATTACACCGTTGTGAGGGACCTTTGAATTAGTAGGAATACCCTATGAAGAAAATAATTTTTTGGAGAAGATTTCAAAGGAGCAAAAATTGGAATTATGGCAGAATGGCCTTCTCCTTTGCTCTTGTTTCTTTTGTTTTCTCCTTGTCAATTTGTCTTGGAAGCTTCTAAGTGATAAATATTGACTAAATGGTCTTTTATACATTATCACATGACTAATTTAAATGGACTTAGTCCTTTTATTATGGACCATGGCCGGCCACCTCCTCAGTTGGGCCTCATTTTTCTCTTATTTTTTTTTGGCCCAGCCGTTGGCCCCGAGTTAACTTTAACCTCACGACCTTTCGACCTTAAAACGTTCATATCTCCTTGTACCGAGCGGCACACAGGAACCCACGACATATGGTTGGAAAGCTAATTCAATTATCTACAACTTCTGTTTATTGGTATTTCCCCAAATTCCAAACTTTTAATACCGTTTTTGCCCTCAAAGTCGGTCACCCGAAAACGTTTTCTTAAAATATTCCGTTTGGAGGGCTTCCACTTTGATTTGACGGGTCCTTCGTGAGTTGTGTTAACTTTACATATGTGATTCATATAACTTGTCACATGTTCCAAAAAAATCTTAACGTGTGGGCCCCACCTCGGCTTACAAATAATCCGACGTTAAAAAATACGGGACATAACGGAAAATCATATCATATGCATGTATATGTAACGTGCCTCGGCCCTCTAATGAGGGACGCGGTAAAAGGGAATCATCATATGCCATCCTGGCCACCTCCCCCATATCATCATATCGTATAACATGCCCCGGCCCCGCTAGCAAGGGACGCGGTAAATATAACGTGCCCGGCCCTCGGTGAGGGACGCGTGAACAATGCAACGAGGTGCTCGAATACGTACTTACCGGCCCGGACGCCTTGGGCGGACATATTGAGGCCGGTACTCCGAGCGCAGTAGTCGAGAAACCATATGCACATAAATCATTTTCCGGAGAACTAATGAAGTATTAGCGAATCGTCATTTGAAACTGGACAATAGTTATATCGAAATCTTTCGGACGATTTCGGAGACATAACAAATATCATAAGTATATCAAAGTATCGTAGGGACCATGTCGTATATCCAAATCATTAGAGGCCCGCCTATGAAAATCCAAGTCATTACACGTTACCAAACTTTCTACGAACATTTTAAGGTAATACAATTCTTTTTACGAAAATTACGTACATTTCTAGACATAGGATTCTTTAGGAACAAAATTCTTTACACAATGGTTGGAATGCAAGCATACATAAGACTTAAGAACCATATAACGAATGTTACATCATGAAGCAACGAAAATATATATACATATTCGGAACGTAAGAGCGGAGTTGCCCTGGCACATTCATGTCATACCTTAATTGCGTCTAGGACATGCCCAAAAGGGAAAAAAAAGTAAGCCTTACATACTGTGCACGCCTTATTAGCTACGCTTATCTATCAGAACTTGTTAGTCTACAATCCAAGAAAATTGACATAATCCATTAAGTTAAAACCGACATATACTCGTCTTGTGCTGAAATAAATTCATTATATTAACATGAAATTTCGTGACACTTCTAATAAATACAACCTCCTAGAAGTCTAACTGCGACGATTTAACTGTAACCAAATCAGAATTTAACTCGGCCAAAATATCAATAACATTACCAACAATCATCCCACCCAATATGTACAATTTCTTCTAAAATTAACAACCTTTTCATACAATTCAATTAATCCCAAATTTAATTACTTCAACAATTCTAACCTTACAATTTTCCAACCCATCCCCTTTTCCTCTAAACCCGATTACCTACAATTTTTTTTTTACAAACATAAGAACCATACTATTATTACCTAACTTCTCCAAAAATTCCCTTTTTTATTTTTCCCTTTAAACCACTAAATTTCATTTCATCATAAAACCTATTCAAAACAATTGGGATCTGTAAAATTAATTCTTTCCTTCCTTTTACCCCCCCTACCGGCCACAACTACAAATTTACTCCCAAGTTACCAAACCCTTTTCATCATGAAATCCATAATAACATCAAATAGAATATCAAATGAAATCAACTCGCATAGCTTCCAAAACATCACCATTTTTGGTCATAGACACATGCTATTTCTACAATTCCCCTTTTCCCTTCTTACAATAACAAGCAAAACCCCTACATTAATTAATTAAACTTCCTTACACAATATAATACACACACAAAAAAAATACTTTTTTATATATTAAAATATATATATATATATATACCCCAACCCTTAAATCGAGGTTTCATGAATTTATCCCTAACTCCCAGAATACAAATTGCTAACAACAAAAAGGGGTTAGGCCAACTAGGGCCCCGATGATGGTCTTTTCCGGGCACCCCTCTCGTCATTCTTATTACAAGTGGGTATAAACAACGGCATTTTTTTTCCAACAACATCGCCATAATAACATAATATACCGGTAAATGGATCAACAGCCGACATATCCAGGGGCAAAAAGGGAACTAGGGCTGAAAAAGCAGAAAATGCCGACCTCATACACGTACATATAGTTACAAGTAACGACTTTTTTGTTAAAAAAATACACAAAAAAATATCAAAAAAAACTCCGGAAAAATTTTTAGCGCCATGAAAGGGGGAAGCTCCTATGGT